>NC_059211.1:21641566-21776566 GCF_020615455.1 Coregonus clupeaformis | reverse complement strand
ATAACACACACTTCTATGTGAATTTGGTTACGTCGCCCAAAAAGTTACATATTGCATATTTCTATTGCCACACAAACGTTTCGGGTATGAGCCCTTCTTCAGTGTGTATAGGAGGCAATGAGAATCAATGTCACGACGACAATACAAGCCACACACATGTGGGCATAATTATAGATTCTCAAAGTCAGTATTGGCCCAATCAAGAGATCCCAGCAGAGGGAGCTGTGGGGGAAACATGAAAATAATATATAAATGTTTTTATATATTACAAACACACAATAAAGATCCATTATGATGTCATGGCCTAAATGTTAGGAGGGTATTTTCGGCCTACATATTTATACCTTCTACAAAAACAAGAAAAGGAAAATTCCTCATTGAGACCTGCTGGGGCAAAAGTGCCCACGCGGTCTATCCAATATGTCTCTCTTTGGAGACAGAGACAGACAGACAGACAGACAGACAGACAGACAGACAAACAGACAGACAGCGAGACAGACAGAGAGAGAGACAGAGAGACAGACAGCGAGACAGCGAGACAGAGAGGCAGACAGACAAACAAACAGACAGACAGACAGACAGAGAGACAGACAGACAGACAGACAGACAGACAGCGAGACAGAGATAGGCAGACAGGCAGACAGACAGACAGACAGACAGCGAGACAGACAGACAGACAGACAGACAGACAGACAGCGAGACAGAGAGGCAGACAGACAGACAGACAGACAGACAGACAGACAGACAGATCTTCTGTTAGGTGGGAGGCAAGAGACTAGAGCTGCTGTATATCTCACTGCTGACAGAAGCTCTGATTGATAAGAGGAGTGCGGCTGTGCTGTGTGCTGTGTGCTGTGCTTTGCCAAGTTACCCTGAATGTGTCTTCTTTACTTTCCTGAGTGTGTGTGGTTGTGTTATATTGGGCTTTCGACACTGTGTGTGTGTGTGTTATGTAACCTATGTAGGGGATGTTTTGGGTATGTGTGTCTGGCAGAGTTGCTGACAGGCAGCCTGCAGCCACCAAATGCCACCAGGGAGCAAATATAGCCCTGTATAACTCCCAGGCAGACCCTACACACACACAAACAATCTGAAAGCAACAGCAACAGACAAAGTGCAGAGAGACAGAACGGTGGGGGGAGGAGAAGAGAGACGGGGGGAGTCACGACCCGTGGCCTTGCAGGGAGCCACGACCCATGGCCTAGCAGGGAGCCAGGACCCATGGCCTAGCAGGGAGCCAGGACCCATGGCCTAGCAGGGAGCCAGGACCCATGGCCTAGCAGGGAGCCAGGACCCATGGCCTATCAGGGAGCCACGACCCATGGCCTAGCAGGGGGCCACGACCCATGGCCTAGCAGGGAGCCACGACCCATGGCCTAGCAGGGAGCCACGACCCATGGCCTAGCAGGGAGCCACGACCCATGGCCTAGCAGGGAGCCACGACCCATGGCCTAGCAGGGAGCCAGGACCCATGGCCTATCAGGGAGCCATGGCGTAGCAAGGTGCCAAGATGCCAGTGGAGGTTGAGAGCAGTGGAGAGGCGGGCTAAGGCAGGCCAGCCAGGGCTGATTTTAGCCTGGGCTGGGTTAGGCTGGTGGGGTGCTCTATCCCTGTCTGGGCTACTCCTCCACAGACAGACAGACAGACAGACAGACCGGGCACGGTGTCGCAACAGGAGAGCTCATTAAACCAGCCTGCAGCTCAGCCCACCTCTCACTCTCGGCCTGCATGGGCCCTACTGTTACCCAGCACACACAGTATGTCCTCTGTCAATGAGACTGAGAGTGACTAATACTCCTCACAGTGAGGTGACAGTGACGTTGTACTCTAGTACTGTACTGTCAACCCACTGTGAGAGTCTGTCTGTAGGTAGAGAGGTGGAGGAGACTGGGAGGCCAATGACTCATTGAACAGAGAGAGAGAGAGAGAGAGAGAGAGAGAGAGAGAGAGAGAGAGAGAGAGAGAGAGAGAGAGAGAGAGAGAGAGAGAGAGAGAGAGAGAGAGAGAGAGAGAGAGAGAGAGAGAGAGAGAGAGAGAGAGAGAGAGAGAGAGAGAGAGAGAGAGAGAGAGAGAGAGAGAGAGAGAGAGAGAGAGAGAGAGAGAGAGAGAGAGAGAGAGAGAGAGAGAGAGAGAGAGAGAGTGAGTGAGTGAGTGAGTGGAGTGTGTGGTGTGTGTGTGTGTGTGTGTGTGTGTGTGTGTGTGTGTGTGTGTGTGAGCGGGGATAGTGATACCCCTCCAGTCCAGTTGTCCCAGTTAAACTGTATATATTAAACTGAGTCGGGACACAGGCTACAGAGAAAAGATAAGCTCCCTCCCTGTTTCAATAGGACTTATCATATTTAATGAGAAAGGACTAGTGGCTGACAACACAATAGCGTGCGTAGCAAGTACCATAGAAAACAATAGTAGAAAATATAATTATCCTACAACATGGACCATGGCAAATACTGACTGGCTGAAAATGTAATGACATTTTTCATATATTTATTTTGATCTAGACAGTTTGTTCTTTGGATTTCCTCATATTGTATATTAAATCAATAATCCCACTATAACATATAGGAGAATCAAATGTCTTTCACTTTAGACAATTTTAAAGACATGCTAGTATATTTTTAATCTCCTGCTTTGGGCTGGATGTGTCAATGTGTAGTTCCAAACATGCATCATCTATGAGCAGAATTACTGTCTTACCTCAATTAGCCACCAAATCCCTAGTTTGAAAGCAACTGTTTTCTGGAAGCTGTGAAGCGCCATTTTCCCTAAATTTACCCCAGCGTGGGCCAGCCCCCTAGCGATTCGATTTTCAGCCAATGAGCTTCAGCCCCTCGCCATTTGAGTGACAGCTAGCAAGACGCGCGCACACACACAGTTTGGCGAGAGAGACACCAATGACGTGGTGCACATACAGGATCTGCACATACAGTGACGTAGTACGCAATTTTCGGGGACCAGTTTTGACTCGTGGGTGCTACTTTCAGAACTACTGGCTAAAAAAGTATACAAAAGTACCGGATAATATCTTTAAAGTTGGCTATGCTTTTAATAGATGTCATCTTTCATTGTACTGTAGTGCAGCATTAAGACACACCTTATTCTGGTATTTCTATCTCTAAAAACGACACACAAGGTGGAACCATAGAGTATATATAGAATTAGTTGTAATTCTTCTGGTGGAACAAGGGATGGCATCACAAACGATGGGGGAAGACCAGCGTTAGAGTACTCAAATTACTTTTTTTGCAGAAATTAGTAACTTAACGCATTCGTTTTTTTCAATTTAAATAATCAGTTACTTAGTTACTTTTTCAAATAAGCAAATTGTTACTTTTAAATATTATTTTTTCCCCATTTTTTTCATAGTTTCTTTTGCCAAATAAAAAATGAAAACCCTTTTCCCCCGAAGTTATGCTCTTCTTGTTTCTTCAAGAAGGTTGTGGCGGGAAGCTAGCTAGCTAGCAAGATGGCAGAGACAACAGCCTTTACATGGTGGAAGTTTTCACATGAATTAGAATTGGTAGAAGAAAAGGAGAGAAACATCATAATAAAACATGTCAGCCACTATCCCCTCTAACCGCTATCCCCTCTAACCGCTATCCCCTCTAACCGCTATCCCCTCTAACCGCTATCCCCTCTAACCGCTATCCCCTCTAACCGCTATCCCCTCTAACCACTATCCCCTCTAACCACTATCCCCTCTAACCACTATCCCCTCTAACCACTACCCCCTCTAACCACTACCCCCTCTAACCACTATCCCCTCTAACCACTATCCCCTCTAACCACTATCCCCTCTAACCACTATCCCCTCTAACCACTATCCCCTCTAACCACTATCCCCTCTAACCACTATCCCCTCTAACCACTATCCCCTCTAACCACTACCCCCTCTAACCACTATCCCTCTAACCACTATCCCCTCTAACCACTACCCCCTCTAACCACTATCCCCTCTAACCACTACCCCCTCTAACCACTACCCCCTCTAACCACTACCCCCTCTAACCACTATCCCCCTCTAACCACTACCCCCTCTAACCACTACCCCCTCTAACCACTACCCCCTCTAACCACTATCCCTCTAACCACTATCCCGTCTAACCACTATCCCCTCTAACCACTACCCCCTCTAACCACTACCCCCTCTAACCACTACCCCCTCTAACCACTACCCCCTCTAACCACTATCCCCTCTAACCACTATCCCCTCTAACCACTACCCCCTCTAACCACTATCCCCTCTAACCACTACCCCCTCTAACCACTATCCCCTCTAACCCCTATCCTCTAACCTATCCCGTCTAACCCCTATCCCGTCTAACCACTACCCCCTCTAACCACTATCCCCTCTAACCACTATCCCCTCTAACCACTATCCCCTCTAACCACTATCCCCTCTAACCACTATCCCCTCTAACCACTATCCCCTCTAACCACTGAGCCTCGGGGATAAACGCCTGTCAACTGCGAAGAACTCAACTTCAAATATCAAGAAGCACCTTCAGGCCAAGCACAGCTCCACAAGACCGGTGGATGAAGACAGCCGATTGCCGTTGATGCTCAGGATGATGGTGCTTCTGTTCCAAAACAGCAAAAGCTAGATTTCTGTTTGGCTAAACCTGTCACCCCGAGAGAACTAAATTAACATGTATGAGTCTTTGATGATTGTAACTAATTCCTTTGATTGCATGCCATTTATGTCAATGCATTATGTTTAGGATTTATCTGAGAGTTTGCATGTGGTCAGTTGTTTAATTCGCCGTTTATTTCAATTTTCATATAAATACTTCAAGTCGGGCTTGTTGTGACTTAATAGCCTGTATTTAGTGGCTTTAATATGTATATCTCGTTTCATAAAGCTGCCTAAATGTTGGTTTTGATTTATGGACAATGTTGCTTTGATGCGTTGGGTTTATCAAGATAGAATTTCGTGGTGATGCAACACTTTTCTTTGCATTCATCAGACATTTCGATAGTTTAATGTGGAATTTCGTTATTTCACCTGGATATATACTTTAATTTATACATCTGTCTTTATTGTCATAATGTGTCATAACATTTCCCCTTCAGACATTTCAATATAGGCTGCTGAACTACAAAGGCCAAATAATAACGCGATAAAAAAATTAAAAAACATTGTTTATTTTGCGAAATACACCGTTCAATTTACTAAAACAACTACTAGGAAATCACATTGTAGGATTTTTAATGAATTTATTTGCAAATTATGGTGGAAAATAAGTATTTGGTCACCTATAAAACAAGCAAGATTTCTGGCTCTCACAGACCTGTAACTTCTTCTTTAAGAGGCTCCTCTGTCCTCCACTCGTTACCTGTATTAATGGCACCTGTTTGAACTTGTTATCAGTATAAAAGACACCTGTCCACAACCTCAAACAGTCACACTCCAAACTCCACTATGGCCAAGACCAAAGAGCTGTCAAAGGACACCAGAAACAAAATTGTAGACCTGTACCAGGCTGGGAAGACTGAATCTGCAATAGGTAAGCAGCTTGGTTTGAAGAAATCAACTGTGGGAGCAATTATTTGGAAATGGAAGACATACAAGACCACTGATAATCTCCCTCGATCTGGGGCTCCACGCAAGATCTCACCCCGTGGGGTCAAAATGATCACAAGAACGGTGAGCAAAAATCCCAGAACCACACGGGGGGACCTAGTGAATGAGAGCTGGGACCAAAGTAACAAAGCCTACCATCAGTAACACACTACGCCGCCAGGGACTCAAATCCTGCAGTGCCAGACGTGTCCCCCTGCTTAAGCCAGTACATGTCCAGGCCCGTCTGAAGTTTGCTAGAGTGCATTTGGATGATCCAGAAGAGGATTGGGAGAATGTCATATGGTCAGATGAAACCAAAATATAACTTTTTGGTAAAAACTCAACTCGTCGTGTTTGGAGGACAAAGAATGCTGAGTTGCATCCAAAGAACACCATACCTACTGTGAAGCATGGGGGTGGAAACATCATGCTTTGGGGCTGTTTTTCTGCAAAGGGACCAGGACGACTGATCCGTGTAAAGGAAAGAATGAATGGGGCCATGTATCGTGAGATCTTTGAGTGAAAACCTCCTTCCATCAGCAAGGGCATTGAAGATGAAACGTGGCTGGGTCTTTCAGCATGACAATGATCCCAAACACACCGTCCGGGCAATGGAGTGGCTTCGTAAGAAGCATTTCAAGGTCCTGGAGTGGCCTAGCCATTCTCCAGATCTCAACCCCATAGAAAATCTTTGGAGGGAGTTGAAAGTCTGTGTTGCCCAGCGACAGCCCCAAAACATCACTGCTCTAGAGGAGATCTGCAAAAACGTTTGACCTGTGTCATTGCCAACAAAGGGTATATAACAAAGTATTGAGAAACTTTTGTTATTGACCAAATACTTATTTTCCACCATAATTTGCAAATAAATTCATAAAAAATCCTACAATGTGATTTTTTGGATTTTATTTTTTCATTTTGTCTGTCATAGTTGACGTGTACCTATGATGAAAATTACAGGCCTCTCTCATCTTTTTAAGTGGGAGAACTTGCACAATTGGTGGCTGACTAAATACTGTTTTTCCCCACTGTACTTTCCACAGTAAGTAATGGCGTAATGTAACAATATACTTTTAAATGGCAGTAATGTTGTAACCTAACGAGTTACTTTTAAAAGTAACATTCCCCAACACTGGGGAAGACACACCGTCACAAACACACAGTCTCTCCGGTAAGACAAGGGGTGGCGGTCTGTGTATATTTGTAAACAACTGCTGGTGCACAAAATCAAATACTAAGGAAGTCTCGAGGTTTCGCTCGCCTGAGGTAGAGTATCTTATGATAAGCTGTAGACCACACTATTTACCAAGAGAGTTTTCATCTATATTTTTCATAGCTGTCTATTTACCACCACAAACCAATGCTGGCATTAAGATTGCACTGAATGAGCTGTATAAGGCCATAAGTCAACAGGAAAACACTCATCCAGAGGCAGCGCTCCTAGTGGCCGGGGACTTTAATGCAGGGAAAACTTAAATCCGTTCTACCTAATTTCTACCAGCATGTTAAATGTGCAACCAGAGGAAAAAAAACTCTAGACCACCTTTACTCCACACACAGAGACGCATACAAAGCTCTCCCTCGCCCTCCATTTGGCAAATCTGACCATAACTCTATCCTCCTGATTCCTGCTTATAAGCAAAAACTAAAGCAGGAAGCACCAGTGACTCAGTCAATAAAAAAGTGGTCAGATGACGCAGATGCTAAGCTACAGGACTGTTTTGCTAGCACAGACTGGAACATGTTCCGGGATTCTTCAGATAGCATTGAGGAGTACACCACATCAGTCACTGGCTTCATCAATAAGTGCATCGATGATGTCGTCCCCACAGTGACCGTACGTACATACCCCAACCAGAAGCCATGGATTACAGGAAACATCCGCACTGAGCTAAAGGGTAGAGCTGCCACTTTCAAGGAGAGGGACTCTAACCCGGACGCTTATAAGAAATCCCGCTATGCCCTCCGACGAACCATCAAACAGGCAAAGAGTCAATACAGGACTAAGATTGAATCGTACTACACCGGCTCAAACGCTCGTCGGATGTGGCAGGGCTTGAAAACTATTACAGACTACAAAGGGAAGCACAGCCGCGAGCTACCCAGTGACACAAGACTTCCAGACGAGCTAAACCACTTCTATGCTCGCTTCGAGGCAAGCAACACTGAAGCATGCATGAGAGCACCAGCTGTTCCGGATGACTATGTGATCACGCTCTCCGTAGTCGATGTGAGTAAGACTTTTAAGCAGGTCAACATTCACAAGGCCGCAGGGCCAGACGGATTACCAGGACGTGTACTCCGAGCATGTGCTGACCAACTAGCAAGTGTCTTCACTGACATTTTCAACATGTCCCTGACGGAGTCTGTAATACCAACATGTTTCAAGCAGACCACCATAGTCCCCGTGCCCAAGGACTCTACGATAACCTGCCTAAATGACTACCGACCCGTAGCACTGACGTCTGTAGCCATGAAGTGCTTTGAAAGGCTGGTCATGGCTCACATCAACACCATTATCCCAGAAACCCTAGACCCACTCCAATTTGCATACTGCCCCAACAGATCCACAGATGATGCAATCTCTATTGCACTCTACACTGCCCTTTCCCACCTGCACAAGAGGAACACCTACGTGAGAATGCTATTCATTGACTACAGCTCAGCATTCAACACCATAGTGGCCTCAAAGCTCATCACTAAGCTAAGGATCCTGGGACTAAACACCTCCCTCTGCATCTGGATCCTGGACTTCCTGACGGGCCGCCCCCAGGTGGTAAGGGTAGGTAACAACACATCTGTCACACTGATCCTCAACACGGGGGCCCCTCAGGGGTGTGTGCTCAGTCCCCTCCTGTACTCCCTGTTCACTCATGACTGCATGGCCAGGAACGACTCCAACACCATCATTAAGTGTGCCGACGACACAACAGTGGTAGGCCTGATCACCGACAACGATGAGACAGCCTATAGGGAGGAGGTCAGAGACCTGGCCATGTGGTGCCAGGATAACAACCTCTCCCTCAATGTGACCAAGACAAAGGAGATGATTGTGGACTACAGGAAAAAAAAAGAGGACTGAGCACGCCCCCATTCTCATCGACGGGGCTGTAGTGGAACAGGTTGAGAGCTTCAAGTTCCTTGGTGTCCACATCACCAACGAACTATCATGGTCCAAACACACCAAGACAGTCATGAAGAGGGCACGACAAAGCCTATTCCCCCTCAGGAGACTGAAAAGATTTGGCATGGGTCCTCAGATCCTCAAAAAATTCTATAGCTGCACCATCGAGAGCATCCTGACTGGTTGCATCACCACCTGGTATGGCAACTGCTTGGCCTCCGACCGCAAGGCACTACAGAGGGTAGTGCGTACGGCCCAGTACATCACTGGGGCCAAGCTTCCTGCCATCCAGGACCTCTATACCAGGCGGTGTCAGAGGAAGGCCCTCAAAATTGTCAAAGACTCCAGCCACCCTAGTCATAGACTGTTCTCTCTGCTACCGCACGGCAAGCGGTACCGGAGTGCCAAGTCTAGGTCCAAAAGACAAGCCATAAGACTCCTGAATAGCTAATCATGGCTACCCTGACTATTTGCACTGCCCCCCCACCCCATCTTTTTAGGCTGCTGCTACTCTGTTAATTATTTATGCATAGTCACTTTAACTCTACCCACATGTACATATTACTTCAACTACCTCAACTAGCCGGTGCCCCCGCACATTGACTCTGCACCGGTACCCCCCTGTATATATAGCCTCCCTACTGTTATTTTATTTTACTTCTGCTCTTTTTTTCTCAACACTTTTTTGTTGTTTTATTCTACTTTTTCATTAAAAATAAATGCACTGTTGGTTAAGGGCTGTACGTTAGCATTTCACTGTAATGTCTGCACCTGTTGTATTCGGCGCATGTGGCCAATAAAATTTGATTTGATTTGATTTGACAGACATCATCATCATCATCATTGTGTCAGTATCACGCAAATCTCTGCCTGTGCTTTACAGAGAACCCTGCTCAACCCTGCCACACGCGTGTGATGAAGGGGGAAACCTTGCTCACATCACATGACGCGTGCCACACACTGCACGTTAGGTATCCCCTGACATTGTGATATATCACTATGAGTTTCCACCAGCCTTGTCAGGACAGGGCTTCATACAGCTAATGAAGGGTGGAAAGCTTATCAACATTTGTCTGGATCAGAAGGGACGATGGGTCTGTATTAAAAGGAAGACTGGGTTCAAAACCATTCAAATAGTCGAAGAGACAGTTTAGTTGAGGAGCTTCCTTGTTTAAAAAAGGGAAGGTCACAATTATGTTTGTACACTTGTTAACATGGATATACTTCTGGAGTCCAGACAGGATACTTTAGGAAACTTTCTGAATGGCCATATAGGCCTATAGAGAGAATCACCGAACTCACACACCCCCCCCGTAACAGCACCCGTCAATCAAAGCCACCAGCGTATGTCAGGCACAAATGCAAATATTTCTCCTTTCCTTAAAATGCATTAAAAAACCTAGGCTTTCCTTAGGCTTTCCTTAGGCTTTCCGTAGGCTTTCCTTAGGCTTTCTGAAAGAAGCTAATGAATTGACAATGAAAATATAAAGGGACAGAGCTGAGCTATAGTATGAAGATGAAATTGACAATCATTAAAATAGAAACAAACACACGCAACATGTCCATAGCAACATGTCCATAGCAACATGTCCATAGCCTATTGATCAGCGACGCTGATTATCGAAGGGGAAGATTTTTCTAATTATAATTTGAACGGTATGTATAAAGAAAAAACAGTCTTCATTGATTTACTGTGTGAGGTGAAGAAAGAAATGACTTAGAAGCCCAGCTGGCCACTTTCCTACATTTGACATTGGCGAGAAGCAGGCTAGTAACTTCTATGCATGCTCAGGCGCGCGTGCTCCGTCAACATTAACAGGACAGCGAAACCAGACACATGCTCATTGATCACGTGGCGTGAATGACGGTATGAAATAAATAAAAACTTGTTTCTAACAAGTGTAGCAGGTTATGAACTCTGCAAACAACGTTTCCACTCCGAGAATGATAACGGTAAATTACTGTAATTAATACATGCATTAATAGAAATTAATGTAACCAAATGACAGGGATTAAGGTAAATTGCCTGTTTTTACTAACAGTAGGCTACCGCATTCATAAAAGTGCATTGTGGGCCGACACTGTATAGCCTAGGCTACTATTCTACTTTGCAGGGATAGGAGGCCGGCATATTTTTTTTGTCTCGCCTAGGCCGGCATATTGGTCAGGACCGGGCCTGGTCAGCGTTGATTAGTCTATAAATTTAGAAAATATTCTGTTTAAGCAATAAGGGGGTGTGGTATATGGCCAATATACCACGGCTAAGGGCTGTTCTTAAGCACGACGCAGAGCGGAGTGCCTGGATACAGCCCTTAGCCATGGTATATTGGCCATGTACCACAAACCCCAGAGGTGCCTTATTGCTATTATAAACTGGTTACCAACGTAATTAGAGCAGTCAAAATAAATGTAGTTGTCATACCCGTGGTACACGGTCTGATGTACCACAGCTGTCAGCCAATCAGCATTCAGGGGCTCGAACCACCCAGTTTATAAATCAAATTATACCATGCCGGGTTGGAGAGGGTTGGTGCATTGTCCATTTGACACAACATTAGCGCATCAGGCTACAGGCCTCAGAGCCAGAACAACCTTGTCAACTGTTCAATAATTAATTAAGAGTCAGACAGATCCAACCTTTTTTTTTTTAAAAGAAGACCGATTTTATTTATTTACTAGGAAGCAATGAAAATGTTCATTGTATAAAAGAAAGTCCACACATCAAACCATTTGTTTACTGAAGTGCCGTAGCCTATAGCGCTCTACACCCCCGTAGCCGATAGCGCTCTACACCCATAGCCTATAGCCCGTAGCCTATAGCGCTCTACACCCATAGCCTATAGCGCTCTACACCCATAGCCTATAGGCTAGATCCTCTACACCCATAGCCTATAGCGCCTCCATAGCCTACAGCGCTCTACACCCATAGCCTATAGCCCATAGCCTATAGCGCTCTACACCCATAGCCTATAGCCCATAGCCTATAGCGCTCTACACCCATAGCCTATAGCGCTCTACACCCATAGCCTATAGGCTAGATCCTCTACACCCATAGCCTATAGGCTAGAGCTTCTACACCCCCGCGCATCGAGCGGATTAGCTGCTCCAGCATCAGAGGACAGTTGGAAAGAGGAGATGTAGAAAGTTTAATAGACAGACTAAGTTAGCCAATCAATTGTTTATAATCACACTCCCGCTATTAGGTAAGGTTTATCTACATGAAAATAAAGTTAATAAAAATCCTTAAATGAATGTAGGCCTATTTTAAACGGTTTTGATGGTTATTATATTTTCATGACGGTCTTCATCCATAACCGTCAGTTACGCGGTTATCCAATTACAGTCACAGCCCCGGGTTTAAGAGTGACAGCCCACATCCCCTAAAGAGCTCCTCAATCTCCATAACTCAACAACGCACCAGCGTCAAACAGAAGGTATACTTTACATTGCGTCCTCTGTCTCTCCTACGGTCCTCCATGGTGTAGTAATAGAGGTGTGTTGTTGATTATTCCCTTAGACCACACACAGTAACTCTCCCCACGGTGCACTGCTGACCCTACTCCACCCCTCCCCTCTCTCCCAGGCTCAAATTCATATATTCAATCATGAAAACTCCCCTGGATTATATCTCTGGCTGGATGGACGGCTGGCTGCTGCAATGCATTCTACCGTAACCACGGGCACCTGTCAAAAAAAGCCACGCTACCAAGCTTTCCAATTCTCTGCCTCTCTAAAATAGGTCTTTCCAAAGACAATTACAGGATAAAGGTAAGCTTCTTACTTCTTCGAGCTTAAGGGGTTACTAAGCTTAGGGATTAAACTTTTGCTCTCTTGGAGCACAGGAATACCAAAGTAATAAAAAAAAAAGGACTAGAGAGGACGCAGGGCACTTCTGTTGCATTATTTAACATGGACTATGATACAGAAAACTGCAGATACCAGTTGGCTTAAACAATGTGTGAGTTTCATTCAAAGCTAGCTCTCTCTCTTCCCCATCTGTCAGTGTTCTCATGTAACTGACTGGTTTTCAGACCTGGGTCTTCTGTGTGACTGAAATTCTAGACCCTTCCAACCCGCTGAGCTAAAGCCTGGGGCCTAGGCATTAACTAACACGATTCCCCAGACTAAGCCAGGGATAACCTATTCAGTCGCTACCCTATTCTGATAACCCAATCAATAAATCAGTCCCTCAACCTTACTATTTAATAAATCAGTCCCTCAACCTTACTATTCAATAAAATCAGTCCCTCAACATTACTAATCTAATCAAATCAGTCCCTCAACGTTACTAATCAATAAATCAATCAGTCCCTCAACATTACTAATCAATAAATCAAATCAGTCCCTCAACGTTACTATTCGATAAATGTCCTTAACGACCGCGTCACAACAATGCTGCCCAGGTTTCTTTTAGGCTTGACCCATCCTAAAAATAGCAAACCCTGTGGCCAAAATAAAAGTCAAACTCACAATAGCCTGATCTCCTAAGACTAGGAGCTGTCAGCATTATCTCTAGGCTAATTGGGGTTCAGCGTGTCTGAGAAGAACTCTCATCAGCAGAGGATGTTGGCCCAGGACACTCAGCAGTAGTGCATCTGTAGTGCAGTGTTTCCCCAGCTATTATAGACGAGGCAGTCCCCTGCCACACAAGCTGTCATATGCAGCAGGGGGAGATACACTAGAGCCTTTCTCAGAGCGTCTTATTGTTTGTTCTCCTCCTGATTCAACGGCTTGATGATATGCTGAAAAGTTCAACAGCAGGTGTGCTAGTGGTGGAATGGAACAGAAATGTGAACCGACTGGAATTCCCAGAGGAAGTGATTGAGAAACACTGCAGTCGAGAAGAGAGAGCACAGTTTCTTTCCTTGACTGCAGGTGCTGTGGAGTCACGTAAGTTCACAGGAAGCACATTGACATCACGCACGCACACACACACACACACACACACACACACACACGCACGCACGCACGCACGCTCCTTACAGATCTCTAGGTTTTTACCTTACTGTAAAGGAAGTGTTTTATCAGGGGAGGCCTGTTATTGGATAATGGATGAGCTAAGATTGTCCTGTCTGTCTGCCTGTCTGCCTGTCTGTGTGTCAGAGGTAGATTATTGAAGTGGCTGATCTTGAGGGATGAGCTGGGGCAGCCAGGGTTCGAATTACACACCTGTTTGTCCCTTCAGCCCAGTGGTCCCTGGTCCCTGCCACTATCTGCTTGTTCCTTCAGCCCGGTGGTTGGGTTCTCATGACTCCAGAATCAGCTTAACGAGCTGGCTGTGGAGATGGATTGCAGCTGTCCCATTGGTCAACGACAGACAGAGACTGCACAGACACACAGGCGGACAGGAAGTTATTAAAGGGCTCTGTCTGTAGGCAGATCAACTGACCTCCCACTGAGTGATAAACGACTGATAACAGAATGAAAAGTGGTCAACAACTGAACTGTCATATAAGTTAAAGAACAATAGTCTTCCAGCCATTCATTCACACGACTCCTCATTGTCCTTGAGAGCTAAGTCCCAAACTCGGTAAACTGAGTATATAAAATAGAAAGGCATAACTCTACAGCGCTGCAGTCAATGTCATTGAGATCTCTCTCTCTCTCCTAGTCTCCTCCAGACTCCTGCCATACTGTGATAATATTATATCAACATATGCTATTTAGCAGATACTTTTATACAAAAAACGACTTACAGTCACGCGTGCATACATTTTACATACGGGTGGTGCCCGGATATTGAACCCACTATCCTGGCGTTGCAAGCGCCATTACCAACTGAGCTACACAGGTTATTGTCAGACAACCTTTTGTCTTCCTAGGAGAGATTTCTCTCTCATAGTCTCCTGACTCCAGCCATCCTGTGGTAGTCCCTACAATAGACGACCAAGCTAGAAAGAATGATGATACGGCTGTTTCAGCTACATGAGCAATTTCTGTTCTTAACCGAGACCCAGGGACAAGGTTGGGGTGAGGTTAGGATAAGGATAAGATTAGCGCCAATAGTCAAATTTTAAATGATATGGTCAGAAGTTGCCATAGTTTCATCCTTTCTAGCGTGGCCAGATATGATAGTGACAATAATATCCTGTCTCCTCTGAGAGGAGGCTGTTTATCTTTCTGGGGAAGGTCAGAATCAGGATGGAGGATGGAGTGCGTCCGAAATGGCACCCTTTGACGGTCAAAAGTAGTGCACTATATAGGGAATAGGGTAGCACTTCGGACACAGCCTTGGAGTTCCAGAAGAGAGAGAGAGAGAGAGTTCCTTCAGAGCAGAGCAGAGCAGGGCAGAGCAGGGGTGAGTGAGTTCTCCTCCAGGGCAGAACAGAGCAGAGGGGGTCCAGATGTTGTCCAGTTCACCTCGGATCACGAAGATGACTGGATCACGCACCGCACACGGGCCAAGGCACCAGAATGACACAGAGATTATTTTGTAGCACACTTTCCCTACTGAGGCTAATTAGGAGTCTTTTTTTTTTTTGTCTAACTAGTCTCAAGAGATGTAGTCTTGGAGATGTTTGTGTTCAAATAAATAATTAGAACTGACCAGGTGAGCGTCGGCTGTACAACAACACAATTAACCAATAACGTTCAGTAGTTTAAAATGTTTGTAAAACTAGGAGTTTAAAAAGTCTAACTACTGTTTGGTGTACTGTAGTGCATGAAGAAAGTACTGGATATAACGACCGTGTGAACATTGGTACATAAAGAGACAGAAGCAGGTCTATACACAGAGCTGATTCACTACATTCATGTAAAACAAGGCAGTCCTGCCCACTCCCATCTAATTTACTGCTGTGCGCTGGCTGTGGGCTAAACATGTACATTCGTTTGTTATTCAGTGTGTGGGGTTGGGGACCCATGCTGTCTGGCCTGCATAGCGTAATGGAGAGGAGAGAGAGCAGTGTGAATCAACAGCCATCCAAGCCGCCTTTCATATAGTGTTCCCTGAGTAACGGTGCCTGCGTCTGCCCACTGGCTGTACCGCACTGTACTGCCTGACAGATTGACTCAACACAGTCCTCCCACTCAGCTCTCTGTCGGTCTCTGTATCGCCCATTCAACAGAAGCATGGATGGAGTAACCAGCCAGAAGACTGCCTCAGGAGCAACACATTGGAGTGGGTATGCTACACATAGGTGGACTGTTACTGTACTTACGTCACACCTCAATTAACCATCTTGGGTTTCTTTCAGAAAGATTATCTCCTGTAATGACAAATGTGATCCGTTGTGTTTATTACACCCAATTATACCAGATACATAAATGCATCAAATTTTATTTGTATATCACTTTTTACAAATGCATTTCAACACTAAGTGCAGAGTCCCGGGCCTCATTTATAGCCCCTGGTCCTCATTTATAGCCCCTGGACCTCATCTATAGCCCTTGGGCCTCATTTATAGCCCCTGGTCCTCATTTATAGCCCCTGGACCTCATCTATAGCCCTTGGGCCTCATCTATAGCCCCTGGTCCTCATTTATAGCCCCTGGGCCTCATTTATAGCCCTTGGGCCTCATTTATAGCCCTTGGGCCTTAATGTCAGAAGAGCAAGACAAGATGACAGTGGAATGGATCAACTCCCCAGATAGGAAGAAACACAGTGGAATGGATCAACTCCCCAGATAGGAAGAAACACAGTGGAATGGATCAACTCCCCAGATAGGAAGAAACACAGTGGAATGGATCAACTCCCCAGATAGGAAGAAACACAGTGGAATGGATCAACTCCCCAGATAGGAAGAAACATAGTGGAATGGATCAACTCCCCAGATAGGAAGAAACCCAGTGGAATGGATCAGCTCCCCAGATAGGAAGAAACACAGTGGAATGGATCAACTCCCCAGATAGGAAGAAACACAGTGGAATGGATCAACTCCACAGATAGGAAGAAACACAGAGAGGAACCAGACTCTAGAACAGGAGGCGGAAGCCTTCATCTTCATCTACTCTGACCAGGTAGACGTTCAGGGTACATGACCACAAGTCAAAACCCCTGTTTTTTCTAGCTGTGAAAGGGTGTCCGACCGTCAGTGACGGCCCATCCATTAGGGCATCAGGGGCGGCGCCCCACTTATGATTAGTCAAAAATAAGAACAATATTTATTATTTAAAAAATATATATTATATTATATAATTATGTTTAAAATACTCATAAACATGCAGTAAATGTGTGTACATTATACTCTTTCAAAAATATATAGTTAAAACAAGCTGTTTAGTTACCTACTACTCTGCCAGCAGCAGCAATGGGCGCCAGGGCCTGCCGACCCAGTGGTTGGATTGCATTGCAAGCTTTTACATTGCTTGCTATGTGTGTAAGAGTTTCAGGTCACAGCACTAAGTCAATGGACCATCCTCGGGCGCTGAAATGAGTGCCCAGGTCTTCCGGATCTGCTCTTAGGTAGTCAACAGATGGCGCTGAAGACCAAATTGCAATAAAATTGTAAATAAATAATCCTAACAGTCGTTGGGAGCCTGGGACCTTATAAACCGGACATCCAACAACAGTGGAAGGACCAGCGGGATTCACCACCTAGAACCTTCTCACGGACCTGGTAGGACGGGGGAAAAAAAGCATGGCTCTGTGGCTGCCCATATTTTGTTTCCCCTGCCGTTCAGCAGATTTTTGCTAGTGGACTGTAAAACATGTTGTGTGGACAAAGCAAATGGGTGTATCACAAAGCACGATCACATTAATTAGCCAGCTACAGTGTAATTTTTTGAAACATTCAGAAATAGTTTTTTTTTTTTTTTTTTGATAAGCAGCTAGCTAGCTAGCTAGGGGTAGTTTGCTAGCTCGCATGCCAATTTCAAGTCTATCTCTGATCTAATATCTTAAACTCAGAAATATTATGTTATTTCAGAATTAAAGTTAACTGGGTAGATCCTCATGCTTTGTGGCATTATGCTAGCTAACCCCAGTTAGATCATGTGTTTTCACTTGTCGCATCTGTGATTGTAGCGTTCTCCCTGTGCTTGTCACTGGTGCACTCGCTCGTGAGCTGGCTGCTCGTTCTAAATACTTGGTAATCTGTTCAAAACAGTGTCATCATGTGCAGCAGTGGTGATGACATATTTTACATGCAAAAGTGAAATAGGTGTATTTATGCTTTTGTTCAAACGCACAGACCACTTCATATACAGTATTTTCCCAAAGAAACTACTGGTAGTTTGAAAACCTGGCATAACATTCCTGTCATCCTGCTTTGTCATGCTGAATACCCCGGGTGTTCGACCAATCAGCGGCCGACACTGCCGACCATATTCCTGTTCTAGTAACCATGTATAAAGTGATTTAGAAAAAAAGTTATTTCTGATCCAGTTGAACTGGGCCACAGAGCCTCAGTGGTTGTGGGCCTGGATGGCCTTACTCATGCAGGGCAGGGCTGGGGAAGACTTATGAGTGCTGGGGAGGAGATGGCCCCCGCTGCTAGCCAGTCTAATAAAGTATTCATACACACCCTGGGACCACCCAGCCCTTTGAAGGGACTGCTGAGCCACCAACCCAATATCAGCATCAGTCAGAGAGGCAGAGGCAGAGCTACAAACATTGATCTGATGTAGAAATAACAGTAAACGTGAGCTACTGTAACGTAGGAAGGCAGGGGTGAAGGAAGGGGCAGGGGGTCGCCACCTCAGGATAGGGGTCAGACAGCAAACAGTAGGCACTGAATAGAAAAGATAAATGCATGTACGTATGTACAGTATATCTCTGTGACAAACAAATTCTCTAAATTAACTGTATGAGATTATTTACTCGTGAACAAACAAAAAAATATGTAGACCTGTTTAAAATGACCTTGGCAAAGCAAACCCCAGCGGGGACTATTCACCAAACACCCTTTTTCATGTAATCTATCTGGGAGTTATTATTATAAATGTCTAACTTTATCAAACAAATCGTTTGAATAATCTCCCCTCAGATATGCTATATAGGCTACTCTGGCTAATCAGCATCATGAGAATCCTGTAATGAAATCATTCAAAGTCCAATAACTTTCAAGCAGGCGCTGTTGGTGTTATGCAGTATTCCCAACTTTGTTAAAGCAAACAAATACCGTACTTAGAAAACCCTGGTAAGCAGCCTACAGTAAATAGGTATCAGATTAACTGCCAGTCCTGTTACCTACAATAAACACGTCATTGGGCTAATTGAGCACCTGTGTATTTATGTATAAATCTAATATCAAGATCATCAAAAATGTACTTAAGCTGTGACACATCTGATTAAGCTGGCTTGTGATGGTTAATACATTTATCATGAAGCATGCCAACTGGAAAAAAATATCCACTCCTTCAAATCAACGGTGCGCTCTCTCTGTGCGCATCTGGTCAACTACGGACGGACATGCAACTCCAGCGTGCTTACCTTGGTGGTAACAATGCATAGGCAGTCCATTCTTCCGAACACTGCAGCAGCCCCGGACCGCTCAGCATCTCATAATGATCCTCCAGCACACCTCGGGCGCCTTACGACCACACAACTACCCCCCCTGAACGCGTGTAGTCAGCACAGCACACACCGCCTCGGTGAGTCAAAGTCATTCCATGGTGAGGTCAGCATCCTTTGTTTCGCAGGTTAACGGAGGGGCGGGCAGGATAAAGAGGATGCTCCATTCGCTTCCACTGATAATAGCAGCTCAAGTAGCTACCGACGCGCACGATAGGCTGGCGCGCTCACAGGAGCATTGCGCTCCCACCCTCACACCATTTCAGCGCTGGTAGTCAGAGAGAGCCACGTGGGCTACAGTAACCCACAGTAGGGTAGGATGATGTGTAGAGTGTAGGACGCTGGTGTCTTCTTAACCCCTACAGTCTCATTATTTAGAGGAAAATTATCAGGGCTGCTGCTGGTCTAAAACTGTGCTAATCAAGGCATGCTTTTATCATAACGGGCAGCTTTACAACCTGTCTGGTTGGGAGAAAATCATCCCTCAATTGAATCTATTACAATGAAACTCACTCATCAATCACACATTTGAAATATAGATATATTTGAAATGTTGCTCATTTCCCATGTAATATTCTGTAAAACATAATATTCTCTATATACGTTTCCCATCAACTAAACGTATGGAAAGCTCCCAGATCTCAATACTGAAATAAAAACAGAGGATGTCAGCATGTAAACATTTGTGAACCAAAACATTAGAGACCCAGTGACCTTCAGGGGGGGGGGGTTGAACACATGAATATTCCAACAGTCTGGATCTCAGATGGTGTTCTGTGGAGCATGGAGCCGTCAAATGACTTCCCTAAGGCACGGACCAGAGTGGACAGACTCCTAACTGCCTCAATCTACTCACTCTCCCTCACTCGCAAAACCCTAACAACAAAACTAACACAACAGCCACAGAAAGAAAACTAGGACACATGCTGACTAACGCTGATATATGATTTAAAAGCACAGAATTGCCTTGGAGGGGAACTCATTTGCAGCAAGTGTGGCGACCTCTTCTCTACTAGAAGTAAGAGATGTGCTAAGTAATGAACATTTAAAAGATTTCAGGTTATTAGAGGCACCAAGTCTGGTGTGGCCTGGGTAAGGGTGAATTAATGGGGCAATGACATTTCGGGGACCTAGGCTAAGGAGTGAAATGGTACCAGCCATATATGAAATCTACATGAAATCAGAGTCCAGTGTGTGACTGGTGGACATCATGCCATGAGGCAGATACAGCGCATTCGGAAAGTATTCAGACCCCTTACCTTTTTCCACATTTTGATACGTTACAGCCTTATTCTAAAATGGATTACATTGACTTTTTCACTCATCCACCTACACACAATACCCCATAATGACAAAGCAAAAACTGATTTTTAGAAATGTTTGCAAATGTATAAAAAATTAAAAACTGAAATATTACATTTACATAAGTATTCAGACCCTTTACTCAGTACTTTGTTGAAGCACCTTTGACAGCGATTACAGCCTTGAGCCTTCTTGGGTATGACGCTACAAGCTCAGCACACCTGTATTTGGGGAGTTTCTCCCATTCTTCTCTTCAGATCCTCTCAAGCTCTGTCAGGTTGGATGGGGAGCGTCGCTGCACAGCTATTTTCAGGTCTCGCCAGAGATGGTCGATCGGGTTCAAGTCCGGGCTCTGGCTGGGCCATTCAAGGACATTCAGAGACTTGTCCCGAAGCCACTCCTGCGTTGTCTTGGCTGTGTGCTTAGGGTCGTTGTCCTGTTGTAAGGTGAACATTCGCCCCAGTCTGAGGCCCTGAGTGCTCTGGAGCAGGTTTTCATCAAGTACAGTGGCTTGCGAAAGTATTCACCCCCATTGGCATTTTTCCTATTTTGTTGCCTTACAACCTGGAATTAAAATGGATTTTTGGGGGGTTTGTATAATTTGATTTACACAACAGGCCTACCACTTTGAAGATGCAAAACATTTTTTATTGTGAAACAAACAAGAAATAAGACAAGAAAACTGAAAACTTGAGCCACCTTTGCAGCAACTACAGCTGCAAGTATCTTGGGGTATGTCTCTATAAGCTTGGCACATCTAGCCACTGGGATTTTTGCCCATTCTTCAAGGCAAAACTGCTCCAGCTCCTTCAAGTTGGATGGGTTCCGCTGGTGCACAGCAATCTAAGTCATACCACAGATTCTCAATTAGATTTAGGTCTGGGCTTTGACTAGGCCATTCCAAGACTTTTAAATGTTTCCCCTTAAACCACTCGAGTGTTGTTTTAGCTGTATGCTTAGGGTCATTGTCCTGCTGGAAGGTGAACCTTCGTCCCAGTCTCAAATCTCTGGAAGACTGAAACAGGTTTCCCTCAAGAATTTCCCTGTATTTAGCGCCGTCCATCATTCCTTCAATTCTGACCAGTTTCCCAGTCCCTGCCGATGAAAAACATCCCCACAGCATGATGCTGCCACCACCATGATTCACTATGGGGATGGTGTTCTCAGGGTGATGAGAGGTGTTGGGTTTGCGCCAGACAGAGCATTTTCCTTAATGGCCAAAAGGCTCAATTTTAGTCTCATCTGACCAGAGTACCTTCTTCCATATGTTTGGGGAGTCTCCCACATGCCTTTTGGCGAATACCATTTTTTTCTTTAAGCAATGTCTTATTAATGGCCAGTCTTCCGTAAAGCCCAGCTCTGTGGAGTGTACGGCTTAAAGTGGTCCTATGGACAGATACTCCAATCTCCGCTGTGGAGCTTTGCAGCTCCTTCATGGTTATCTTTGGTCTCTTTGTTGCCTCTCTGATTAATGCCCTCCTTGCCTGGTCTGTGAGTTTTGGTGGGCGGCCCTCTCTTGGCAGGTTTGTTGTGGTGCCATATTCTTTCCATTTTTTGATAATGGATTTAATGGTGCTCCGTGGGATGTTCAAAGTTTCTGATATTTTTTTATAACCCAACCCTGATCTGTACTTCTCCACAACTTTGTCCCTGACCTGTTTGGAGAGCTCCTTGGTCTTCATGGTGTCGCTTGCTTGGTGGTGCTCCTTGCTTAGTGGTGTTGCAGACTCTGGGGCCTTTCAGAACAGGTGTATATATACTGAGATCATGTGATAGATCATGTGACAAAAGATTGCACACAGGTGGACTTTATTTAACTAATTATGTGACTTCTGAAGGTAATGTAGTGCACCAGATCTTATTCAGGGGCTTCATAGCAAAGGGGGTGAATACATATGCACGCACCACTTCTCCGTTATTTATTTTTTTGAAACAAGTTATTTTTTTCATTCATTTCACTTCACCAATTTGGACTATTTTGTGTATGTCCATTACATGAAATCCAAATAAAAATCAATTTAACAAAATAGGAAAATGCCAAGGGGGATGAATACTTTTGCATGGCACTGTATCTCTCTGTACTTTGCTCCATTCATATTTTTTCCCTTTATCCTGACTAGTCTCCCAGTCCCTGCCACTGAAAAACATCCCCACAACATGATCCTGCTACCACCATGCTTCACCGTAGGGATGGTGCCAGGTTTCCTCCAGACGTGACGCTTGGCATTCAGGCCAAACAGTTCAATCTTCGTTTCATCAGACCAGAGAATCTTGTTTCTCATGGTCTGAGAGTCCTTTAGATGACTTTTGGCAAACTCCAAGCGGGCGGTCATGTGCCTTTTACTGAGGAGTGGCCACCATATGGCCACTCTACCATAAAGGCCTGATTGGTAGAGTGCTGCCGAGATGGTTGTCCGTCTGGAAGGTTCTCCCATCTCCACAGAGGAACTCTGGAGCTCTGTCAGAGTGAACATCAGGTTCTTGGTCACCTCCCTGACCAAGACCCTTCTCCTCCGATTACTCAGTTTGGCCGGGCGGCCAGCTCTAGGAAGAGTCTTGGTGGTGCCAAACTTCTTCCATTTAAGAATGATGGAGGTCACTGTGTTCTTGGGGACCTTCAATGCTTCAGAAAATGTTTGGTACCCTTCCCCAGATCTGTGCCTCGACACAATCCTGTCTCGGTACTCTACAGACAATTCCTTCAGCCTCATGGCTTGGTTTTTGCTCTGACATGCACTGATAACTGTGGGACCTTATATAGACAGGTGTGTGCCTTTCCAAATCATGTCCAATCAATTTAATTTACCACAGGTGGACTCCAATCAAGTTGTAGAAACACCTCAAAGATGATCAATGGAAACAGGATGCACCTGAGCTCAATTTCGAGTCTCATAGCAAAGGGTCTGAATACTTATGTAAATAAGGTATTTCTGTTTTGTTATTTTAATACATTTGCAAAATATTCTAAAAGCCTGTTTTCACTTTGTCATTATGGGGTTTTGTGTGTAGATTGATGAGGGAAAACGTTCATTTAATCCATTTTAGAATAAGGCTGTAACCTAACAAAATGTGGAAAAAGGGAAGGGGTCTGAATAGTTTCCGAAGGCACTGTAGATAGGCATGGAGTGACAGAACAGAACACACCTCGTCTAAACAGAGTACTTACGTGCCTGAACTCGGCAGAAAAAGATTTTCCTAGCACAAGGAGTATTTCTGTTAGGAGGGGGGAGTCCTACCAAGGCCATGTTATTCACAGGGAGGAGGAGGGGAGGAGGGGAGGGGAGAGAGAGACAATCAATTCATTTCAACAAAGACGTTGCCATGAAAAGCTATCCTTTAAAACGTAGCCTAAACTTTAACTAAAAAGGTCTTACAGATAAATATTACCCCCTGCTTAAACAAACAAACAAACAAACAGGGATAACCCCATTGCAATATCAAATCTGAGAATATGGATTATTACCGAGCTTAGCAGCACTGGGTGACACTGGTGGTGACTGCAAATCATTTTCCAACTCAGTAACTTGAAGGCTTCAGCACATATGGTTAAAATAATATATCAATGAATTCAAAATCAGCAACACAGAACACATAAACTGACCATTTGATATCAGGCATGAATACACAATTACATTTCTGCCAAGCATTTAATAGTTGTGCATAACTATTTTGATGCCACACAAAGATGAACAGATATAACCACAGAGCATAATGTCAGGGTGCTATATCTATGGCTATAACCCCATTTCTCTCTCAATACAAAATGTTCATTATTAGGGAAAAAGGTAACACACTTGCTGAGAAGTCAAGATGGGATGATGGGAGGACAGGACAGGACACCTGTCAGGAGGAAGCTTCCTATGGCTCCTATGGAGGTATGAGTGCCAGACAGACAGACCGACAGACAGAGACAGGACAGGAATGCATAGCAGCTGTATGGTAGAAACCATAGAAATAGAATCCATAGAACAGGCCTCCCTTTTCAAGTCAATGATGTCATCTCTTGGTCGACTGAGAATTGTCTGTTCTTTCGACCAATCAATTGGTTGACATTTTAAAAACGTGCATTTTTCCATATATAGCCACACGTGTTTTAATAAAATCAACTATATGCACTGAGATTATCTGATGCTTTAAGCACACTGTTTGATGAAATAATTAAGGCACATAAATTACTCAAGAGGGTGCCAGAGATCAAGATAACCAGAAGAAGAAAAAAAAAACTGTTCCCAACCCAACCCTCCGCAACTCGCTCCTGCTGCCCTTCGCAGATTCTGCCATTTTGCTCCTGAAGTTGCCTGTAATAGGCTACACCAGGGGTCGGCAACCGTTTTCACGTGGAGTGCCAATTTACAATTTATCTCACTATTTCTACCGATCTGCGTGCCAGTTATGATTTTCATATGCATCTTTTAGTGGAACAGCTTCATTTACATAATAATAACGTATTTGTGTTCTATTGCCAACTAGGTAAAAATAGCCTACATAAAGCAAACAAATAAAAACATTGCAGGTAGAAAATATACTGAAAAGAATAAAGATCCTATACATTACATTGGCTACGCATTGAGGTTTGTTTGTCATGTTGACAAAAAAACAGAAAACGTGAGCGTGCATAACTATTCACCACCACAATGTCAATACTTTGTAGAGCCACCTTTTGCAGCAATTACAGCTGCAAGTCTCTTGGGGTATGTCTCTATAAACTTGGCACATCCATCCACTGGGATTTTTGCCCATTCTTCAAGGCTGGGATTTTTGCCCATTCTTCCCTGTATTTAGCGCCATCCATCATTCCTTCAATTCTGACCAATTTCCCAGTTCCTGCCGATGAAAAACATCCCCACGGCATGATGCTGCCACCACCATGCTTCACTGTGGGGATGGTGTTCTCGGGGTGATGAGAGGTGTTGGGTTTGTGCCAGACATAGCATTTTCCTTGATGGCCAAAAAGCTCAATTGTAGTCTCATCTGACCAGAGTACCTTCTTCCATATGTTTGGGGAGTCTCCCACATGCTTTTAGGCGAACACCAAACGTGTTTGCTTATTTGTTTCTTTAAGCAATGGCTTTTTTCTGGCCACTCTTCCGTAAAGCCCAGCTCTGTGGAGTGTACGGCTTAAAGTGGTCCTATGGACAGATACTCCAATCTCCGCTGTGGAGCTTTGCAGCTCCTTCAAGGTTATCTTTGGTCTCTTTGTTGCCTCTCTGATTAATGCCCTCCTTGCCTGGTCTGTGAGTTTTGGTGGGTGGCTCTCTCTTGGCAGGTTTGTTGTGGTGCCATATTCTTTCAATTTTTTCATAATGGATTTAATGGTGCTCTGTGGGATGTTCAAAGTTTCGGATATTTTTTATAACCCAACCCTAATCTGTACTTCTCCACAACTTTGTCCCTGACCTGTTTGGAGAGCTCCTTGGTCTTCATGGTGCCGCTTGCTTGGTGGTGCCCCTTGCTTAGTGGTGTTGCAGACTCTGGGACCTTTCAGAACAGGTGTATAAATACTGAGATCATGTGACACTTAGATTGCACACTGGTGGACTTTATTTAACTAATTATGTGACTTCTGAAGGTAATTGGTTGCACCAGATCTTATTTAGGGGCTTCATAGCAAAGGGGGTGAATACATATGCACGTACCACTTTTCCATTATTTATTTTTGAGAATTTCTGAAACAAGTTATTTTTTTCATTTCACTTCACTATTTTGTGTATGTCCATTACATTAAATCCAAATAAAAATCCATTTAAATTACAGGTTGTAATGCAACAAAATAGGAAAAACGCCAAGGGGGATGAATACTTTTGCAAGGCACTGTAGTTTTCAGTTTCCAGCACCAGTCAGCTTTATTTGTGCAAGGGATAAGAAGTAATCAGGTATTTTATGACGTTTCCACTGGATCAGAGTATGACATTTTTCCCTTTCACGCCGAGGCTAGGTCATTAGCGAAAGGGAGAGAGCTGGAAAGATTTTTCAAATACATTGAGGAACTATTGTCATTCTCAATGGATGTAAAAATAGACTTTGTTTACTTGCTGTTTGAGGTGAATAAAAAATTACTTTGAAAAGCAAAAAAATTACTTTGAAAATACCTGCAGTCAACTTGTGCAATACTTTAGGAGATAAAGAACATGGTGTTCTTCATTTCACCTGTCACATTATTATGAAGCTTACAGTAGTCCCCAGTCACTTATCACGTGGTGTCTGTTCAGTTCCAGCTCATTAGAGGTGGTGAGTTAAGACAACCAGAAATACTATCAGACAACGAATACATTGACAAAACTCGTAAATGGAATCAAATAAACCAAAACTTGTTTCTCATAAATCTAGCATAGTGAGCTCAGCAAACAACGTGTCCACTCGGACCACGAGAACGGTGAACGACTGTAATAATTATATATTGAGAGCATTAACATAAATTAAATAAATTACCATAACCAAACAAACATTGTAGATTAGAAATTATGGGAATGAACGGTAAACATACTACTAGTGATATATGTAATGGAATTGGTAGACACTAACAATCAAAGAGCAAACAATTCACACAAGGAAGTCATGAAATTATGAATGCGCACAAATTGGCGGGAGAGAGATGCGCCTTGTGCAGCCCTCATGTGCCATAAAAATAAGATATAACATTTGCGACCGCTTGGCAAAAAATAAAACGCTGTTGATCAACAGCCTATGACCAAACAATCGACCAGTCGACTAAAAATGGGGTCAGCCCTAGTGGACTGGCAGCCATTGCGAGGTGCGAGTGTATCCATGAGTTTACCAGTCATGCCAGGGTTAGAGATTCCAAGGCCTTTCTATGGATTCTATTTCTATGGTAGAACCACTGTGTGGGTGTAGTAGGACAGAGGACCAGGAGGTGCAGAGGAGCAGTGACGTTTGAGCCACATCGTCTCATCTCACAGACAGCCAGTAGTACTGAAGCCACTCTACTGTGGTGTACATTCCACAGGAGGATCAGCATTTTCTCACACACACAAAGAGACTCAAACTCAAGACTTAAACCTAAGCACAAACACCCAAAGAGCAAGGTATGGTGACTGGGCACATAGCCAGACACATAGAGCATGGCTATGGAAACAGTGAGCGGGGTTGCCAGTTGCCATAGCGAGCCTATAGGAACAGTGAGCAGCAGGCTGGCTTTATACCACATTTGTTCTAGCGGAGTGGGTTGCCAGATTGGGACATTATAAACAGGGCTTATACCATACAAGGTGCTTATAACAAAGCTTATAAGTACTTATCACAGTATGCTTACCTCTATGCTGGACGTAAGGCTGCTGGGCAGGGTGTCAGAGGTGACAGCAGTGGAGGGGGAGGGCAGGCTGGAGAAGTCCCACAGGGTGACAGGGGGAGCGGGGGGCTCTGCAGGCTTGGCTGCCTCTACACATGTCTGGCCATCCTGTAAGGTCACTTCATAAAACTCCTGGATCTCTGGAGGAGTAGGGAGGAGAATGGGGAAATGTCAATGAGGGGAATGGAGAGTGATGAATCTGTTAGCGCTGGGTGTTGTGGTTCTTAGAAAAACACAATAAATCAGACTATGTTCAAACTGGTATATTATGTCTCTGGTTTCAGTATGTCTCAGCATGTAAGTAAGTGTGTTTCAGTATGTCTCAGCATGTAAGTACGTGTGTTTCAGTATGTCTCAGCATGTAAGTAAGTGTGTTTGAGTATGTCTCATGAGGCTACATTATCTGATACATTATCCATACTCAAGTAAAACATTTATTTACTATAAATCCAGTCGGACAACAAAATAAGTTACGCATAGGCCTAATTAACCTTTTTTTTGTAGTACTACATGCACGTTATCATGCCCACCGCACTCGTGTACGTCTAGAGTAACAGCATAATGTCAGGCATGTGATATGATGTCTCTGAGCTATGTACAGTAGCATGTTACATGAGTAAGGGCTGATGACATTAGTTCAGAGAACCAGTAGCGTAAAGGCCAAGCCCAGCCCTCCCTGTGACCCGTGTCAGATGTTTATGATCTTCATTCCCATTCAATATGACCTTTACTTTAAGGATTTAACAGCTAAAGAGAGATTTCAAATAGACCTACTACTAGAACCCATGCCTGACATTTCTAAATGGAGCGGAGACCTCTCTTCACTTTTACCAACTACTGGAAAGTGTAGACCGTAGAGGGTAGACCGTTGACACATCAGAAATACTACAAAACATGGATTAATTTAACAACATGGATATCTAGTAAACTGAAATTAAACTAGACCTGGGCTCAAATATATACGTATTTAATTGTTTTTTATTTAAACTAATTATTTGTGTATTTTTGTATTTTCAAATAATGTGGCCAAATCAGCTACCTCTATTTGAAGTATTTGAAAGTATTTTCAAAAAAACGTCCTATAAATAGCCAATATAATTTTTTTATACTTATTTACAAATACAATATTTCAAATATCCCTAGGACCAAACAGACCTGGGTTCAAATGCATTGAATATTTAAAGATGCACTATGCAGAAATCGCTCCGCCATTTCCTGGTTGCAAAAATGTCTGTTTATGTGACAAAACAAGCAAGTATAGTGTAGAGAATCATTATACCTTCTAAAGAGCTGTGAAATATTGTATTTTCAGCTGTTTGAAGCTGGTGTACAAAACCGAAAGTAAAAGACGCAAAAACAAAACTTAAAGATGAACTGAAACATTTTAGTAAGTTATGGTGATTTTGATAACCAATTGTGATAAAGATGCATGTTCCTACCCTTAAAACTGCTGAAAAACTCATATTTCTGTTAAAACTTTAGAAAATTGCCTCATCTGACTACTGTGTGCCGCCATCTTGATAACGTGTCAACAATGACATCACTTGAATGGTTTGTCTGACAGGCAGCTCAGACTACAATGCATGTTAGAAGCCTCATTGAAAATGTTTTCATTTGGACAACAATAAAAAATATGAAAATAAGAGCCTTTTTAGAAGGCTATCCGATTAGAGACTAGCCAGTTAACATGACATGGATGATAAATTCATCCACAAAAAGTATGCTGTGCAAATTGGGCTATCATAGCTAGCCAGCTAGTCGAAAACCATCAGCTATTGATGGATATTTTGCTAGCTAGTGACGTTAGCAGAAAAGCTTGCTTCAGTGCAGGATTTTAATATGGACTATTGATTTCACCACGCATAATTTGGTAAATCTCACAACTAACTGCAATTGATATAATAGGAGTGAACACTGTTAACAAACCTACATGTCTGTAACCTACATAACCTACTCCTGAGTGGCGCAGTGGTCTAAGGCACTGTGCCACTAGAGATCCTGGTTCGAATCCAGGCTCTGTCGCAGCCGGCCGCGACCGGGAGACTCATGGGCGGCGCACAATTGGCCCAGTGTCGTCCAGGGTAGGGGAGGGAATGGCTGGCAGGGATGTAGCTCACTTGGGTTCAATTCCCACGGGGGGCCAGTATATATAAAAAAATATGTATTCACTAACTGTAAGTCTCTCTGGATAAGAGTGTCTGCTAAATGACTAAAATGTAAAAATGTATCTAACTCTTTCATAACAGACACCTAGCTAGCTAGCTTGCATTGACTGAACACTCGTTTTTCTATCCAGCTGTTTCTAGCCTCTCCTAGGTTTGGCATATCTGTAGTCCTTCACCGCAAACCATATTGAATACCGTGTCATACATAGTGCACATGATCTGCCTGCAAATTTGACTTTATTATTGTGGGCATTACCATGCAGTTAGCTTACTAACCTTGTTTGCGTCTAGCTTTCAGGCTAACTTCGGCTAACACAGTACGATCCGATGCCAATGTCAAAACTACTGTAATGTTTAACGCAGCTATACCACAAACATGTTCAAGTGGGTTTTTGACTGAACTATACAGGCTTAATCGATGCTAGGTAACTGCTTTGTTATTGTTATTGTTATTGTGGATGTCATGCAGTGCGGTTGTGTTTTCTGTTGTGTCCTCGTGTAAATAGCCTCTGTAGCTCAGCTGGTAGAGCACGGCGCTTGTAACGCCAAGGTAGTGGGTTCGATCCCCGGGACCACCCATACACAAAAATGTATGCACGCACGACTGTAAGTCGCTTTGGATAAAAGCGTCTGCTAAATGGCATATTATTATTATTTAGTTTTTTGTATTTTTTCGTATATATTTCTCTATCTCACTTTCCATCCTTTAACTAAATATACTTTCCTGCAACCCGCCTCACCCAATGTGGAACGGATTCTATTATTTCTTTATTATTATCAAGAACCTATGGCTGAAACTAGCCAGCTAGCCAACTAACTAGCTACTTGCTATTAGCCACCGTTAGCGGTCTTCACCACTGTCCATGGCCTGCACTACCTACCAGCCAGCTCTAGCCTGGACAATTATCGGCCAGTCTGCACAGCGTGCTATCGACCCAGAGCATATCGGATTTTCTGCCGGAATCACTGAATCACTGGACCTCTTAAACGCTAGTAAAACTAAATGCATGCTCTTCAATCGAACGCTGCTTGCACCCGCCCGCCCGACTAGAATCACTATCGGCGGGTCTGACTTAGAATATGTGGACAACTACAAATACCTAGGTGTCTGGTTAGACCGTAAACTCTCCTTCCAGACTCACATTAAGCATCTCCAATCCAAAGTTAAATCTAGAATCGGCTTCCTATTTCGCAACAAAGCCTCCTTCACTCATGCTGCTAAACATGCCCTCGTAAAACTGACTATCCTACCGATCCTTGACTTCGGCGATGTCATTTACAGAACAATTTCCAGCACTCTACTCAGCAAATTGGATGTAGTCTATCACAGTGCCATCCATTTTGTCACCAAAGCCCCATATACTACCCACCATTGTGACCTGTATGCTCTCATTGGCTGGCCCTCACTACATATTCGTCGCCAAATCCACTGGCTCCAGGTCATCTATTAATCACTTCTAGGCAAATCCCCGCCTTATCTTAGCTCATTGGTCACCATAGCAACACCCACCCGTAATATGCGTTCCAGCAGGTATATCTCACTGGTCATCCCCAAAGCCAACACCTCCTTTGGCCGCCATTCCTTCCAGTTCTCTGCTGCCAATGACTGGAACGAACTGCAAAAACCTCTGAAGCTGGAGACACTTATCTCCCTCACTAACTTAAAGCATCAGTTGTCAGAGCAGCTTACCGATCACTGTACCTGTACACAGCCCATCTGTAATTAGCCCACCCAACTACCTCATCCTCATACTGTTATTTACATTGTTATTTATTTTGCTCATTTGCACCCCAGTATCTCTATTTGCACATCATCTTCTGCACATCTATCACTCCAGTGTTAATACTAAATTGTAATTATTTTGCACTATGGCCTAGTTATTGCCTTACCTCCATAACTTACTACATTTGCACACACTGTATATAGATTTTCTATTGTGTTATTGACTGTACGTTTTGTTTACCCCATATGTACCTCTGTGTTGTTGTTGTTTTTAATCGCTCTGCTTTGCTTTATCTTGGCCAGGTCGCAGTGGTAAATGAGAACTAGTTCTCAACTGGCTTACCTGGTTAAATAAAGGTGAAATAAATACTAATGTTGGGTAACAGTAGCTAGATGTATCCTACAGCTGAATGAGCTCAAAGCGCGGGTTTTTGACCGGACTGTCACGCTCGTTCATTAACGAGAAGGACCAAGGCGCAGCGTGATATGTATTCATATTTATTTACGTACTGAACACACGACAAAACAACAAACGAAACGTGAAGTCCTAGGTAGACAAAATAACATACCTCACACGGAACAAGATCCCACAACTGACTGGTGCCAAAAGGCTGCCTAAGTATGGTCCCCAATCAGAGACAACGAGCTACAGCTGCCTCTGATTGGGAACCACCCTGGCCAACATAGATCTCAACGATCTAGAAACTAAACATAGAAATAAACACAACACGAAATATACACACCCTGACTCAACAAATAACCGTGACAGGGCGTGACAGTACCCCCCCCCCCCCCAAAGGTGCGGACTCCGACCGCGCCACATAAACCTAATAGGGTAGGGGCCGGGTAGGCATTCCGCCTTGGAGGCGGATCCGGCTCCGGAGTGGAGCCGCTGGCCGGAGCTGGACTGGACCCCGGTGGAGCGGATTGCTCTGGCTCCGGAGTGGAGCCGCTGACCGGAGCTGGACCAGGCACCGGTGGAACAGGCACGGGCCGTGCCGGACTGGACACACGCACCACTGGCTTGATGCGGGGAGCAGGAACGGGCCGGACTGGGCTGACGACGCGCACCCCTGGCTTGGTGCGGGGAGCAGGAACGGGCCGTGCCGGACTGGACACACGCACCACTGGCTTGGTGCGGGGAGCAGGAACGGGCCGGACTGGGCTGGCGACGCGCACCACTGGCTTGGTGCGAGGGGCAGGAACAGGCCGGGCCGGGCTGGCGACGCGCACCACTGACTTGGTGCGAGAGACAGGAACAGGCCGGACCGGGCTGGCGACGCGCACCACTGGCTTGGTGCGAGGGACAGGAACAGGCCGGACCGGGCTGGCGACGCGCACCACTGACTTGTTGCGAGGGACAGGAACAGGCCGGACCGGGCTGGCGATGCGCACCACTGGCTTGATGCGAGGAGCAGGAACGGGCCGAACCATACTGGGAACACCCACCACTGGCTTAGTGCGAGAATCAGGAACGGGCCGGACCGGACTGGCGACACGCACCACTTGATTGGTGCGAGGAGCGGGACTGGGTTCCTTCATTAACCCCCGCTCCTTCTGCTGCCTAACCAGCTCCTCTCGCCGTGCCTCTACACTTTCCTTCTGCTCCCTCTGCACCAATGACCCCCTTAATCTGGCGGCCTCCTCTGCTAAACGGCCGAAACGTGAAGTCCTAGGTAGACAAAATAACATACCTCACACGGAACAAGATCCCACAACTGACTGGTGCCAAAAGGCTGCCTAAGTATGGTCCCCAATCAGAGACAACGAGCTACAGCTGCCTCTGATTGGGAACCAAAAAGCCATGAGTAAAGTAGGCGTGCGGACACTCTACCATTCCCATGACGTTGTTTCAATATGGCTGAAGCTACATCTCTCCAAGCATGTGCTAGGCGCTGCGGCCACATCTCTCCAAGCATGTGCTCAAAAAAATATATAATATTATGTTCTGAAAGCATTTTCATAACATCACGTTCAACAAGGTTACCTAACATCAACATGTAAAACAATGTAGGTTGATTTGAGCGTTTCAGTTCCACTTTAAGAACAGGAAGCCAGGTAGTATTTGAAGCCATGTCTGAATGAAACTAGCAGTGAATAGTGGTGATGCAAGTACAGCCAATGCCTATTAGGGTGCTAAGTTGCCTCCGAAATAAGGTGGTGCAGAGTGACAGAAAAAGCTCAAACTAGAGCCCAACCAATGGTTTTTTGGGGTCCAATACCAATTCCGATTTTTTGTGGGGGACAAAGCTTAGCGATACCGATATATATCCGCCGATATACTGTTTTGCAGCGGGGAAATGAACGTGTCATTTTTCCACACTGAGATCTAGGCTTGTATGGTATACCGTTATTACCGTATACCGGGGTATTTGGTAAAAGCCACGCGATGGTTTATCAATACCGTTGAAACTATTTATTATAAGTTTTTTTTTATACATTTGAATATTTGTAGGTACTTTTTAAGTAAATACCTGCAGTCAACTTGTGCAATACTTTAGGAGATAACATTGTGTTCTTCATTTCACCGGTCACATTATTATGAAGCTTACAGTAGTCCCCAGTCACTCATCACGTGGTGTTTGTTTACAAGCACACAACGACAAGAGACCGGAGCCTTGTGAGTCACTCACTGTTGTGCAGCATATCTGTATTCCCAGTCATGTGAAATCCATAGATTAGGGCCTAATGAATTGATTTCAATTGACAGATTCCCTCATATGAACTGGAACTCAGTAAAATCATTGAAATTGCTGCATTTTGCGTTTTCTATTTTTGTTCAGTATAGTTCTCTATGGGATTATTACATGCACTTGTTAGCATTGCTAACCTTCGGATTACAAAGTATCAGCGGGGTTTGAATACAGCGCCCTTTGTGTTCAGTGCCGGTATTACTGAATATCCCGGTATGGCACAAGGTCCGTATGAAGGTATGACAGTCTGGATACAGCCAAAGCTTAATGAGTTCCAAAATAGTAATTGTCCAAGAAATATGGTTCAAATGTTGATTTCTTACATTGTGACAATAATGATACATCATGAGAACGGCCCCAAATGATCAGATATGCATGAGATTTCCTTTTTTCCATCCTATTTATTGGATATCGGTTATCGGTTATCAATATAGGTTAATATCTAGTTCAAACATTTATTTTACTCTTCATGTGTTCCATTCTGTGATTGAGCTGCAGATCTGATCTGGATCTGATCCTTCACTGAAACAACTGCACCAACTAAGTGACAATTAGCTCTCACATCATGTGCGTGTGTACACTACCCATTTTAGCCCTTACTCACACGACTTGGCTATGTGTAGCCTTTCACTAGGGAGCTTAGCTTGGCTAACTGCTTGGTAAATACAGTGCATGTGGTGGTTTACAGATGTGCAAACAGGACTGGTAAGGATTCAGGACCAATCACCAGAGACTACACTAGCGTACGTACACCAACGTAAATCTGATTTGATTTTATATATATAGCTCTGAGTTAGGCATGATTCTGCAGAGGGCACAGCTGCCCTGGCACGCCCTGGCCTGCACTTCCTCCAGTCAGTGTGATGTTTCCAGGCCATGGTAGAGCCTAGACCAGGTAAGGAGGAGAGGCTCTGATATACAACACTTAAGGAGAAAGCCCAGGATTATTGATCACTGTCTCAGGTTACAACCTGCCACAGGAAGGAATTACACTGGAGGGAACCCCGATGGTAAACCGCTTACCTTACATCATATGTGAGAGAAAGTACAGTACTACTGCTTATCACTACTGTATTCCTCAGTCATTCTAGCTTTTTTTTAAATGTAGTCCTCCAGAGGGTTAAAGTTAGTCAAGGTCTAGTAATGCCCTGCCCCTGACCTCTCACCTCTAACTCCTGGGCACCAGGTCAAGGCATGCCGACTCTGACCTGCTAAGAGGGGACTGACCTAAGCCGACCACCTCTGAATGCAGGTCAGCAACTCATCATAGCATTACCAGATACCTGAGATAGGAGACCAGGGAAGAGTGTGTAGGTGGCAGGAGAACATACACACACACACACACACACACACACACACTGGAGGCAGCTTATAGCAGGCCCTGCATGGCAGGTCCCTTTACAACTTAGTGTTTGACATTGGCAATACCCAAAATGTCAAAATCAAGACGCTGTTTCTCTGAGGCCAAAGACACACTTTTCCGTCCATCCCTTCCTGAAGATAGCTGGCCTGCCTGCCTGCCTGCTGTATTCACCTTGCACCACTAAAGACTGCCTGGGACTATATATAGGATAGGCTGCTATAGGAAATAATTAGAGCAGGATACCCTGGTGTGGCACAATGGGCCCTGAGTGGAGCTCTATACAGCTCTCTGACACATACAGGGGGAGGAAGAGGAGGAAGAGGAAGAGGAGAAGGAAGAGGAGGATGAAGTGAGTTAGACTTTCCCCCACACAATTTGTAGTGTGCTTTTCATCAGGTTTCAAAGCATGCCATGAATGTAATTAATCACCTTGGGTGTGTCTATGCAATTCAGATTAAACTGTATCCTCCCTTCTCAAACACAATTCAGCAAACACACACTTACATACATATGAACATACGCACACTCAATCTCTATCCAGGTGGTCTGATACAGCTGCCGAAGCCCTAAAAATAAAACCAGCTATAAAAAGGTTTTGAATGTTTTGAGTGCAGTAGACACATTCATATTTGTACAGTAAAACAGACCTGGGGCACTATTCAACCAAAACCAGCGACTTCTCCTGCTGCCCAGCGATGAGGTCAAATAAGAGTTGGATAAAGCTGCTGTACAATTAGATCTACGTATTGAGAAGTGACACGCACTCACTAACACACACTAACTCACTAACACACACTAACTCACTAACACACTAACACACACTAACATACACTCTCCCCTGAAGACTCCTCTCTGACAAGCAAGTAAATCAGAAGGGATTACCAGCAGTAGCATCAAAGTAATCATGTCAGTAGACGGATTACACTCCTGACTCTTATCATACATATCTTACACAGCGCAGATTGCTTCCCATCCTATCCCACTTTTTCATCAGCAACCGACAACAGGACCCAACAGGAGGGAGGGAGGAGTGAACGAGAGAGGGTCAGAGGGAGTGTGTGTGTGTGTGTGTGTGTGTATGTGTGTGTGTGTTAGATTACTGCACTGTATTTCTGAGTATTTATCAGCAGTCAGTCATGTGTATAATGTGTATAGTGTGTATAATGCAGGAACTTGTGTGTCCATGCAAGGGTCAAGGTCAAGAAATATCCTGTGTGTGAATTGATCAAAGAATGAAACCCTAGGGTCGGGAGAAACAGGGAGAGACAGAAAGAGACAGAGAGACAGAGAGACAGAGAGACAGAGAGAGAGAGTGAGAGAAACAGGGAGAGAAAAACAGGGAAAGACAGGGAGAGAGAGAGAGAAACAGGGAGAGACAGAGAGCGAGAGGGAGAAACATGGAAAGAGAGTGAGAGTGAGAGAGAGAGAGGAGAGACAGGGGAGAGACAGGGGAGAGAGACAGGAGAGAGACAGGGGAGAGCCAGAGGAGAGACAGGGGAGAGAGACAGGGGGGAGAGACAGGGGGGAGAGACAGGGGGGAGACAGGGGAGAGAGACAGGGGGAGACAGGGGAGAGACAGGGGAGAGACGGGAGAGAGAGGGAGAGACAGGGGAGAGACAGCGGAGAGAGGGAGAGATATGGAGGTCCAGGGGAACCAGCTAATGAGATTAAAAGAGCATGTAAAGGAGGACAATGAGGAGTGGTTAGCCAATCAAGAAGCCATGCTCTTCAATTACACCAGTGAATGGAGGGGTTTCAATCCAATCTACAACAACACAACACCCATATGAGTTACTGTAGGGGTGGTGGTGGCCCTAGGGGTGGGCTGGTGGAAAGGAATGAAATGAGTTAGCCTAACTGTCCGGACTGGAAGTTCTATCACATAAAAAAATGTCTTCCCAGAGTTGACAGGGTTGTTAATGGAATCTTTCATCCTCGAACAACTGATGTCAAGCACCGGTTCACAACATCTTCTCTTACTCTAAGAAATGTAACATGAGTACTGCTATGATCAAATGTGACCATTCTTCAACTTTTGTTGGAGAAACAACAAAAATGGAGTAAAGCAACAGCCAGTATCTGTCTACTGAGCAGCCGATTATCTTACAGGCAGACTTTAGATCCAAAGGTCATATTAGAAGAGGTGTTGTTACAAAGTCCAAAAATCTACAGTACAACACACGTACCCTTTATTGGCTCCTGAAACAGATTATAGAAAATAGACGACTCTCAACCTGGGTAGGCCTATATTCATTAGAAACAGTAAAAAATACTAGCCGACTAAACTCAACTCCACGATTTACGATGGACTTGAGCGGTGACTAGTGTGGGCGGACTGCAGCTCTGACGCCACGTAAAATGACGTTTTTATCAAAAACTACTGATCTCAGAACAATGTTGTGTTTAATTCTTTGGGTGCTGAAATCAGTAGTTTAAATCGGCTGTAAAAAAAATTAATAAGTATATATATATATATATATATATATATATATACTAGCCTTATACTGCAATGCAGGGCCTGTAAAAGGGGAAACATAGCAAACGCACACACTGTTTAAAAACAGAGATGTAACTCAAGACAGTCGAGACAGGTTCTTGGTAATAGGCCAGGCTCCAGAAAACCACCACTTCTGGGTCAATACTACAATAAGGAGAGAGGAGGAGGGGCTAGCCGGTGAAACATTGTGCACGCCAAAATGAACAACACATTGGGAATTCCTGCTCTGTAGGGTTGCTGTGGTGCCGAAGCCTATAGGACAGGACGTTGCACTAGGCTGCCCTCATGCCAAGTAGGCTACTTTGGGAACAAGAAAGTTATTACTAAGTCAGTAAACTAAAAGAATGACGGAATTGTAGCGATAGGAAACAAAACAAATGAAGTGAGTTAGTAGTGTACTAGTTACTATGTTATTACTGTTATGAAGCCCAAGAGAAGGCACAGGATAACTTGAAAATATTAGAATGAACTGATTTATAATGACCATTCTGTTTGAATCAAATGACTGTCTTCCTTGCTGGGTAAAATACTCCAGCATGGCAAGATCAGTGCGCTCCGGGTGGGGGAGAGGCAGGTTACGGTAAAAACAGAAAAACCTGTTTGCATTGCTCAAGCAGGTTAGGCAGGTGACACTGACAATACACAGGAAAAAGTAGTGGAAGTCGACTGATTTGACAGACTTTTGTGTTTGTGAACACATTAGGCCTAGGTTTGAATGGAAGGGGTTTCATACCTATCAAGGCTTGAAAGAGGTTGCTCTGAAAGATGTTGATGACTCTTTCTAGTGACTGTCTGAGTTGTCGGTCTTCTGTCTGTCCAAGTTTCGTCTTGTATTCCTCCATGAGTAGTAAAGCTCTTTCAGCATCTGTAAACAAAACATATCAACAACCAACAAGGCAATGACTCAATGAATGGCAACTACATTGATACACAATCAAATTCAAGCATTAGGCTTGATATGGCTATGTGATATCAACCGACTGGCTAAGGGTTTCATATTTAAAATCGGTGACTGAGACAGTCTGGTGGCAGAATGCATTGGCAACAACTCACGTGCAACATGCAACATATGTGTCTCTGACTGTCGCTATATTTGTTGCACGATATCAGTTGAGGTGGCAACACCATGAACTGGCAACAATGTTTCTTTTCATCTGCATTGGCCTGCTGTCGTTTGCTTTAGCTTGCTACAGCTATTGACATTCTGTAGCATATCGCTTTCATAGCAGGCTGCCATTACATGTGATGTGCTATCTATCACAAAACAGACGAAAAGGATTCTCACCTTTCTTTCGTATAGGCATGACAGCTCCCAAGTGCAGCGGAAAAGTAAACGCAGGCACTGTTTCGTGCGGGCTAATGTTGGGTGTTGTAGCCTACACTCCCTTGCTTCAGATATCCTTTGCTACTGTTGCCAGAGGGGCAGAGCCAGGAGTTTGCACCGTTTTAGCATGAACAGAAACTAGTCTATTCTCTCCTCAAAAACGCAATGTGCGCTATAGCTCCCGCCTGTTCAATAGACTACAAAAGGCACAGTTTTATTTCTTACTGGACTACAAACATTCAATGAATCCAATTTTTTGTAGATTATAGCCTATTCAGATGACCTGCCGTGAATGCCAATGTGACCAGCTTGTATCGCTGGCAGGGTTAAGTGACAGGATTCATTTAAGATACTGCCACCCGCCAATAGTGACAGCGCAGGGCAAGATTCCGACACCACTTTCCTACTAACACCTTTGTGACACCCTATTGCCGTATGTCACGTTCGTATCTCCAATCAACTCTCACGTTCGTATCTCCAATCAACTCTCATACACTAAACATAAACAACCCGGTTCTCAGCAAGCCCTGCCCTGTACTGTGCAATTCATTGAGCAGCCTGAAAATCTGAGAACGTGTCTAGTTCAAAGTGGCAGAAGAAACTGCAAGTAAAAAAATCCCAAAGTTCAGTCTGTGCATTAGGGAGTAAATCCTATTTTCGTTTCCGAGTGCTGAATTACTCGTTTCCCGCTCTCCTGTCTTTATCTCTCTCGGTCCGGCAATATTTCCACAAGTTAAAGTTCCCTTGCTCGGCGCTCTCCCCTCCTCTTTTTTTCCACCAATGTATCAGGAATTCCCAAACTTTCCTCCAAAATGGCGTCCAAAGTGTGGAATCGGATCACATGATCCACCCCTCGCCACTAATGGTGTCGGTAGGCTACAGAGTTACCGAGGAGGTGGGATCTAAGAGTTTATAAGAAACAACTTTAAACTGCTTTCAAAAGTCACTTTACATTGAGTGTTCTAAAACCTATGTATTAACAAACATGGTATTGGCTAGGGTTTTACAGTGTTATTTGGCTGGTGTCAGGTAGCCAAAACATTGTGGCATAGACTAACAAAAGTTACATTCAAGCACACAGGTTTTTCAGTAGGGGAAAACACATTTGGTTTAAATGAACTGTATTATTATGTTAATGTTTTGATCTGTTAATGTTCAAATAAAACATATTTGCATAGAGAGAATTGTAATAACAGGGTGTTTGACGAGATTAAACTAAGGAGGACAGGCAATGAATTGGAAGATTACACCCCTGACATGTCAGATTGATAGTAATCATCCCAATACCTGGTGAAACTGTGACTTCACCAGGGGACTTATTGAATATTGTCCACGACACTACACACACAGAATCAATATAGAGCTGCGATGCTCATCCTGCCTTTGGCGCCAAGACCACAGTCAGATGGGTTAGTCTGCACCTGGTTAGTGCACCTGGATTTGGTGTGCTGGGTTGCCAGTCTGATCCCAGACAAATCCAACTATCCCCTAGCATCAACGGTCTTTTCCATACATGGCACAGAACAAGATGCTGTCAACCTGTATTCATTCATTAATTCATTGACTTATTTTTTTGTGTGTGTGAGTGTGTGGAACTTTCGTTTGCTGTAAAGTTTATTTTTATTTTTATTTTTATTATTATTATTATTATTTAATTGTTATTATTATAAGACAATAGTTGCCATATTATTCTTAAGTATATATATAAAAAATAAAAAAAGTGGAAACATCTCAAGAGATTTAATCTTGAAAAAATGTAGAATAAATACATGTATAAATTCATGAATTCATCCATTCATCCATTTACAGTCACTGCTTACTGTTCACACCAAGGACTCCATTTTATCAGAGAACCTGCTGTCGTTCACCACCATTACAAACAGGTCCAAATTCTCTGCTGGTTTCAAGCAATGGTCTAAATCCTAGAGCCTCCTTATATCGCTCTCTCTCTCTCTGCCTGCATGTCTGATTCTTGCATTGTCATGCTAAACTGACCCATTGTGCACCGGTTAGCAGCGCTCTATTTGGTGTTGTCTCAGATTTATATTCCTGGTGTCTGTCATCTATATACTAACATAAACTCTGGCCTGGCTGGTTCTCTGTATGGTATGGTATGATATAAATAACCCTGGCCTGTCTGTTCCTGATGCTGCACTCGCTCACATTTACACAGACCAGCTAGCAGCAGCAGCACTCACTATGGCCCAGATTAGACAGCAGTGAGGGAAGGAAAGGAGGGAAGAGAGGAGGGAAGAGGAGAGGAGAGGAGAGGAGAGGAGAGGGAGAGGAGAGGAGAGGAGAGGAGAGGAGAGAGGAGAGGAGAGTGGAGGGGAGGAGAGGAGAGGGAGAGGAGAGGAGAGGAGAGGAGAGGAGAGGAGAGGAGAGGGAGAGGAGAGGAGAGGAGAGGAGAGGGAGAGGAGAGGAGAGGAGAGGAGAGGAGAGGAGAGGAGAGGAGGGGAGGGGAGGGGAGGGGGGGGGGGGGAGGGAAGAGGAGAGGAGAGGAGAGGAGGAGACGGGGGAGGGAAGAGGAGAGGAGGAGAGGAGGGGAGGGGGGGAGAATAGGAGGGGAGGGAAGAGGAGAGGAGGGGAGGGGAAAGGAGGGAAGAGGAGAGAGGAGAGAGGAGGAAAGGAAAGGAGAGGAGAGGAGGAGAGGGGGAGACAAGGGAGGGAAGAGGAAAAGAGAGAGGAGAGGAGGAGAGGAGAGGGTGGAGGGAAGAGGCAAGGAGAGGATGTTATTTTCAGGTAGTCATGTTTTATAAATGTTTCCTTGCTCTCTGTATGTTTACTAGAGGTTCTGCAGAGGAGAATGTCTTAGACATCCTTTGGTAGCAGGGTTGGAGAGGTTCAGGAAAGGATCTGAGATTCAGAATGAATACTTGAAAATAATTAATAATGGTTCATTCATTTCTAAATGTATTTTACATTTCAGTTGAATTCCATTTATTTCATTGAAGTAATTGAGTTGAACCCAATCTTTCACTCTGTAGCAATGTTTTACGCTTTCTTTAGGATGTGGAAAACAACAACATCTCGTCTCTGTTTTCAAAGATGATACCGTTATTACACAGCAATAAGCTATTTCATATAGTGCTTGAATTTAATAGAATGTATTTCATTCTACATATTTCACTGGAGGTAGATATCAATTATCAGAGCATAAAACATATTTAGGTTTCAGTACTGGCACTGGACTCCAGTGTTAAACGCTGAGTAACCCTATGGGTATACTGTGCACTGTAGCTTTGTGTTTCTATAAAAGAGGACTGTATGGCCACTTCATTAACACAATGTGTAGCTTTGTGTTTCTATAAAAGAGGACTGTATGGCCACTTCATTACCATAATGTGTAGCTTTGTGTTTCTATAAAAGAGGACTGTATGGCCACTTCATTACCATAATGTGTAGGTTTGTGTTTCTATAAAAGAGGACTGTATGGCCACTTCATTAACATAATGTGTAGCTTTGTGGTTATATAAAAGAGGACTGTATGGCCACTTCATTAACATAATGTGTAGCTTTGTGGTTATATAAAAGAGGACTGTATGGCCACTTCATTACCACTGGCACCAGATGGGGTCCTGTTCCTCCCCTGGATGGTACAGAGTGCACACACGCACACGCACACACACACACACACACACACACATACACACACACGCACTCAATCATACATACACGTGCACAAACAGTGTTACTGTACACATTGTCAATGAAATGACTGTTAGTCAAATGTCATGGATTTCGGTGTTGCTGACTTTGTGGGATTGTAATTGATTGTTACCAAGAGAGCATGATTGATTGATTGGGTGGCTTTGTGGCCAATTGTCCCTTCCCTCTCTATCTCTGAATGGACCATATGTACAGTAATTATAAGTGAGTGGCTTGTTATGTTGGGTCTATTTCAGGCATCCTTTCTAACAATAACCAATGGCACTGGCCACAGTTTAGAGCCTAGCCTCCATAGCTCTGTAGTGTGAGGGACTTCCTTGTAATCTGATCTAGTCAAGCCCTGTCCGCTACTCCTGATGAAAAGTATTGACGGAGGGAGACTTATTACTTACTGTAATGACATCATCCACCGACTATCCAGATGGCCTCCTCCCTCAAATCCTTCCTTACATCATGTTAGAACACCATTATTACAGGAGAGTTAGGGGCTATTCCCATTGACGAAACGATTATTACAGTCCTCCCAGGAGAGTTAGATAGAGGACAAGCAGAAAAATACAATTTCTCTCCTTCCTTCCCGTGAGACAATCCCTTAAGTTTATGCCTGCTCACTTGCTTGTCTTCTGATCCCTTTGAAAGAGAGCGAAAGAGAGAGAGAGAGAGAGAGAGAGAGAGAGCGAAAGAAACAAAGAGACAGAGAGAAAGAGAGACAGAGAGAGAGAGATAGAGAGACAGAGAGAGAGAAAGAGATAGATAGTCTGATTTGAAATGCAGGATCCGTACACATACAGACCCATTTCAGACATAACCCTGTGGTTCTGCAGATACCACGCCACTGCAGTCTGCAGCATTCTCCGGCTTACTGTGATGTCTGCAGGGAGGGGGTTCCTCCTCTCACCCTCCCTCTGACTCTTCTCTCTCACTCTGATGATGCAGAGAAGGTTTTGCCTTTAGAGCTGACTGAAGTTCTTTGGGCTGACTCAAAACTTTCACATGAATCATTAACTGATGTCAATAGCGAAAATATCAAGTATATTAAATGGAAGTTGAGGATATGGCCTGCGTGTGTGTATGTGCGAACGTGCGCGTGTGCGTATGTGTGTGCGTACACACAAAACAAAAGAACAGCGTCCATAATCCACCATTGTTTGTATTCTTCTCTCGCAGTCTCACTACAGCAGGCCTTTGTCATTCTCAGCCTGGTCCGTCTTATGAGAGGAGTAATGCCAGGCGCCGGATACAACCACCATTTAACAGTCTGGGTGGGGCACGTACAGACAATACCACTGTCCTGGGAACAGAGGTTCTCTGTCACTGGCCACCTGGCAGACAGCACTGGTCATTCACTCAGCTGATTTGGGGGCAGTCAGGACATTGGGGAACTGGGAGTGATATTATTTTATAGGGGGAGAGATATCATTGTCTGGACTATATTATATTTGAGTGCAGTTTGTTAGTTTTGTTGAATAAGCATGGTAGTCACATATCAGTGGTGAATAAGCATGGTAGTCACATATCAGTAGTGAATAAGCATGGTAGTCACCACATATCAGTAGTGAATAAGCATGGTAGTCACATATCAGTAGTGAATAAGTATGGTAGTCACATATCAGTAGTGAATAAGCATGGTAGTCACCACATATCAGTAGTGTATAAGCATGGTAGTCACATATCAGTAGTGTATAAGCATGGTAGTCACCACATATCAGTAGTGTATAAGCATGGTAGTCACATATCAGTAGTGAATAAGCATGGTAGTCACCACATATCAGTAGTGTATAAGCATGGTAGTCACATATCAGTAGTGTATAAGCATGGTAGTCACCACATATCAGTAGTGTATAAGCATGGTAGTCACCACATATCAGTAGTGAATAAGCATGGTAGTCACCACATATCAGTAGTGAATAAGCATGGTAGTCACATATCAGTAGTGAATAAGTATGGTAGTCACATATCAGTAGTGTATAAGCATGGTAGTCACATATCAGTGGTGAATAAGCATGGTAGTCACATATCAGTAGTGAATAAGCATGGTAGTCACATATCAGTAGTGAATAAGCATGGTAGTCACATATCAGTAGTGAATAAGCATGGTAGTCACATATCAGTGGTGAATAAGCATGGTAGTCACCACATATCAGTAGTGAATAAGCATGGTAGTCACCACATATCAGTAGTGAATAAGCATGGTAGTCACCACATATCAGTAGTGAATAAGCATGGTAGTCACCACATATCAGTAGTGAATAAGCATGGTAGTCACCACATATCAGTAGTGAATAAGCATGGTAGTCACATATCAGTAGTGAATAAGTATGGTAGTCACATATCAGTGGTGAATAAGCATGGTAGTCACATATAAGTAGTGAATAAGTATGGTAGTCACATATCAGTGGTGAATAAGCATGGTAGTCACATATCAGTGGTGAATAAGCATGGTAGTCACATATCAGTAGTGAATAAGCATGGTAGTCACATATCAGTAGTGAATAAGCATGGTAGTCACATATCAGTGGTGAATAAGCATGGTAGTCACATATCAGTAGTGAATAAGCATGGTAGTCACATATCAGTGGTGAATAAGCATGGTAGTCACATATCAGTAGTGAATAAGCATGGTAGTCACATATCAGTAGTGTATAAGCATGGTAGTCACCACATATCAGTAGTGAATAAGCATGGTAGTCACCACATATCAGTAGTGAATAAGCATGGTAGTCACCACATATCAGTAGTGAATAAGCATGGTAGTCACATATCAGTAGTGTATAAGCATGGTAGTCACATATCAGTAGTGAATAAGCATGGTAGTCACCACATATCAGTAGTGTATAAGCATGGTAGTCACATATCAGTAGTGAATAAGCATGGTAGTCACCACATATCAGTAGTGAATAAGTATGGTAGTCACATATCAGTAGTGAATAAGCATGGTAGTCACCACATATCAGTAGTGAATAAGCATGGTAGTCACATATCAGTAGTGAATAAGCATGGTAGTCACATATCAGTAGTGAATAAGCATGGTAGTCACCACATATCAGTAGTGAATAAGCATGGTAGTCACATATCAGTAGTGAATAAGCATGGTAGTCACCACATATCAGTAGTGTATAGGCATGGTAGTCACCACATATCAGTAGTGAATAAGCATGGTAGTCACATATCAGTAGTGAATAAGCATGGTAGTCACATATCAGTAGTGAATAAGCATGGTAGTCACCACATATCAGTAGTGTATAAGCATGGTAGTCACCACATATCAGTAGTGTATAAGCATGGTAGTCACATATCAGTAGTGAATAAGCATGGTAGTCACCACATATCAGTAGTAAATAAGCATGGTAGTCACATATCAGTAGTGAATAAGCATGGTAGTCACCACATATCAGTAGTGTATAAACATGGTAGTCACCACATATCAGTAGTGAATAAGCATGGTAGTCACATACCAGTAGTGAATAAGCATGGTAGTCACATATCAGTAGTGAATAAGCATGGTAGTCACCACATATCAGTAGTGAATAAGCATGGTAGTCACATATCAGTAGTGAATAAGTATGGTAGTCACATATCAGTAGTGTATAAGCATGGTAGTCACATATCAGTAGTGTATAAGCATGGTAGTCACCACATATCAGTAGTGTATAAGCATGGTAGTCACATATCAGTAGTGAATAAGCATGGTAGTCACCACATATCAGTAGTGTATAAGCATGGTAGTCACATATCAGTAGTGTATAAGCATGGTAGTCACCACATATCAGTAGTGTATAAGCATGGTAGTCACCACATATCAGTAGTGAATAAGCATGGTAGTCACCACATATCAGTAGTGAATAAGCATGGTAGTCACATATCAGTAGTGAATAAGTATGGTAGTCACATATCAGTAGTGTATAAGCATGGTAGTCACATATCAGTGGTGAATAAGCATGGTAGTCACATATCAGTAGTGAATAAGCATGGTAGTCACATATCAGTAGTGAATAAGCATGGTAGTCACATATCAGTAGTGAATAAGCATGGTAGTCACATATCAGTGGTGAATAAGCATGGTAGTCACCACATATCAGTAGTGAATAAGCATGGTAGTCACCACATATCAGTAGTGAATAAGCATGGTAGTCACCACATATCAGTAGTGAATAAGCATGGTAGTCACCACATATCAGTAGTGAATAAGCATGGTAGTCACCACATATCAGTAGTGAATAAGCATGGTAGTCACATATCAGTAGTGAATAAGTATGGTAGTCACATATCAGTGGTGAATAAGCATGGTAGTCACATATAAGTAGTGAATAAGTATGGTAGTCACATATCAGTGGTGAATAAGCATGGTAGTCACATATCAGTGGTGAATAAGCATGGTAGTCACATATCAGTAGTGAATAAGCATGGTAGTCACATATCAGTAGTGAATAAGCATGGTAGTCACATATCAGTGGTGAATAAGCATGGTAGTCACATATCAGTAGTGAATAAGCATGGTAGTCACATATCAGTGGTGAATAAGCATGGTAGTCACATATCAGTAGTGAATAAGCATGGTAGTCACATATCAGTAGTGTATAAGCATGGTAGTCACCACATATCAGTAGTGAATAAGCATGGTAGTCACCACATATCAGTAGTGAATAAGCATGGTAGTCACCACATATCAGTAGTGAATAAGCATGGTAGTCACATATCAGTAGTGTATAAGCATGGTAGTCACATATCAGTAGTGAATAAGCATGGTAGTCACCACATATCAGTAGTGTATAAGCATGGTAGTCACATATCAGTAGTGAATAAGCATGGTAGTCACCACATATCAGTAGTGAATAAGTATGGTAGTCACATATCAGTAGTGAATAAGCATGGTAGTCACCACATATCAGTAGTGAATAAGCATGGTAGTCACATATCAGTAGTGAATAAGCATGGTAGTCACATATCAGTAGTGAATAAGCATGGTAGTCACCACATATCAGTAGTGAATAAGCATGGTAGTCACATATCAGTAGTGAATAAGCATGGTAGTCACCACATATCAGTAGTGTATAGGCATGGTAGTCACCACATATCAGTAGTGAATAAGCATGGTAGTCACATATCAGTAGTGAATAAGCATGGTAGTCACATATCAGTAGTGAATAAGCATGGTAGTCACCACATATCAGTAGTGTATAAGCATGGTAGTCACCACATATCAGTAGTGTATAAGCATGGTAGTCACATATCAGTAGTGAATAAGCATGGTAGTCACCACATATCAGTAGTAAATAAGCATGGTAGTCACATATCAGTAGTGAATAAGCATGGTAGTCACCACATATCAGTAGTGTATAAACATGGTAGTCACCACATATCAGTAGTGAATAAGCATGGTAGTCACATACCAGTAGTGAATAAGCATGGTAGTCACATATCAGTAGTGAATAAGCATGGTAGTCACCACATATCAGTAGTGAATAAGCATGGTAGTCACATATCAGTAGTGAATAAGCATGGTAGTCACCACATATCAGTAGTGAATAAGCATGGTAGTCACATATCAGTAGTGAATAAGCATGGTAGTCACCACATATCAGTAGTAAATAAGCATGGTAGTCACATATCAGTGGTGAATAAGCATGGTAGTCACATATCAGTAGTGAATAAGCATGGTAGTCACATATCAGTAGTGAATAAGCATGGTAGTCACCACATATCAGTAGTGTATAAGCATGGTAGTCACCACATATCAGTAGTGAATAAGCATGGTAGTCACATATCAGTAGTGAATAAGCATGGTAGTCACCACATATCAGTAGTGAATAAGCAAGGTAGTCACATATCAGTAGTGAATAAGCATGGTAGTCACATATCAGTAGTGAATAAGTATGGTAGTCACATATCAGTAGTGTATAAGCATGGTAGTCACCACATATCAGTAGTGAATAAGCATGGTAGTCACATATCAGTAGTGAATAAGCATGGTAGTCACATATCAGTAGTGTATAAGCATGGTAGTCACCACATATCAGTAGTGAATAAGCATGGTAGTCACATATCAGTGGTGAATAAGCATGGTAGTCACATATCAGTAGTGAATAAGCATGGTAGTCACATATCAGTAGTGAATAAGCATGGTAGTCACATATCAGTAGTGAATAAGCATGGTAGTCACATATCAGTAGTGTATAAGCATGGTAGTCACCACATATCAGTAGTGAATAAGCATGGTAGTCACCACATATCAGTAGTGAATAAGCATGGTAGTCACATATCAGTAGTGAATAAGCATGGTAGTCACATATCAGTAGTGAATAAGTATGGTAGTCACATATCAGTAGTGAATAAGCATGGTAGTCACATATCAGTAGTGAATAAGCATGGTAGTCACATATCAGTAGTGAATAAGCATGGTAGTCACATATCAGTAGTGTATAAGCATGGTAGTCACATATCAGTAGTGAATAAGCATGGTAGTCACATATCAGTAGTGAATAAGCATGGTAGTCACATATCAGTAGTGAATAAGCATGGTAGTCACCACATTCAGCAATAGCTTGGGGGTTTTGCACAACTTCGAAATAGCTGAGTAAGAGGGCAATGATTGATTGATTGATCAGTAGTGAATAAGCATGGTAGTCACATATCAGTAGTGAATAAGCATGGTAGTCACATATCAGTAGTGAATAAGCATGGTAGTCACATATCAGTAGTGAATAAGCATGGTAGTCACATATCAGTAGTGTATAAGCATGGTAGTCACCACATATCAGTAGTAAATAAGCATGGTAGTCACATATCAGTGGTGAATAAGTATGGTAGTCATGTACTAAAGATAGTGGGAACATTCTTTCAGTGATTTATTTTCTTTGGTAAGTGGCCTTCTATTTCATCGCCCTACAGTAGTTTGAGAGTGTTTTACCTGTTCTTTAGCGATCATCTTCTCCAAGCAGGTTTTGCAACCCCTGTCTTCCCACCACCCACTCACCTCAGCGAGCCCCCTCTTGCCCGAGGAGGAAGTGATGCGGTTTCGTTTCTCTCTGCTGGTTTGTCCTCAGCAGTACAAAACAGGGATTGAATAAAAATAACTCAAGTCATTCAAGTACCTCTCTCTCTGCATCTTCCCTGATACCCTTATTTCAACAATTTACCTTCTATTCACAAGCCAACTTCACAACTTAACTCCAGCGCATTTCACCTGTCTTAGCCCGATAGACGTCTAACAATTCCCATAAGTCTTTGTCTGTCTAGACCACCAAGACCAACAGTGAGTCATTCTGTCTCAGTGAATGACGCTCTACAGCCTTCCCTCTGCACACCCACTGTACACTAGGCCTACACATATAGATCAATGTCATACACACAATATATAAACTGAAGATCTACACTGGAATGAGCCACATCTGACAGCTGACTGTTTTAGGACAGTGTTAGCCTACAGGCCTTGTGACTGAGGGGTCATGTAAAGTGTTGATACATTTCAGAAAACGTCTTAATGACAGGCATGGGTCTTTACAAACGGCCATGTGTAGTGTAGGCTATACTATACTAACAATACTATAAATACCAGATCTAGATCATGCTGTTATTTGGACTCTTGAATGGCCCACTGCAACTTTTGGCCCTGAGAACCAAATCTTGCGTGAGTTGGTAGCAGTCTGTGAGCTGGTAGCAGTCTGTGAGCTGGTAACAGTCTGTGAGCTGGTAACAGTCTGTGAGCTGGTAACAGTCTGTGAGCTGGTAGCAGTCTGTGAGCTGGTAACAGTCTGTGAGCTGGTAACAGTCTGTGAGCTAGTAACAGTCTGTGAGCTGGTAACAGTCTGTGAGCTGGTAGCAGTCTGTGAGCTAGTAGCAGTCTGTGAGCGGGTAACAGTCTGTGAGCAGGTAACAGTCTGTGAGCTGGTAACAGTCTGTGAGCTGGTAGCAGTCTGTGAGCTGGTAACAGTCTGTGAGCTGGTAGCAGTCTGTGAGCTAGTAGTAGTCTGTGAGCGGGTAACAGTCTGTGAGCTAGTAACAGTCTGTGAGCTGGTAACAGTCTGTGAGCGGGTAACAGTCTGTGAGCGGGTAACAGTCTGTGAGCTGGTAGCAGTCTGTGAGCTGGTAGCAGTCTGTGAGCTGGTAACAGTCTGTGAGCTGGTAACAGTCTGTGAGCGGGTAACAGTCTGTGAGCGCGTAACAGTCTGTGAGCTGGTAACAGTCTGTGAGCTAGTAGCAGTCTGTGAGCGGGTAACAGTCTGTGAGCTGGTAACAGTCTGTGAGCTGGTAACAGTCTGGGAGCTGGTAACAGTCTGTGAGCTAGTAGCAGTCTGTGAGCAGGTAACAGTCTGTGAGCTGGTAACAGTCTGTGAGCTGGTAACAGTCTGTGAGCTGGTAACAGTCTGTGAGCGGGTAACAGTCTGTGAGCTGGTAACAGTCTGTGAGCTAGTAGCAGTCTGTGAGCGGGTAACAGTCTGTGAGCTGGTAACAGTCTGTGAGCTGGTAACAGTCTGTGAGCTGGTAACAGTATGTGAGCTAGTAGCAGTCTGTGAGCGGGTAACAGTCTGTGAGCTGGTAACAGTCTTTGAGCTGGTAACAGTCTGTGAGCTGGTAACAGTCTGTGAGCTGGTAACAGTCTGTGAGCTGGTAACAGTCTGTGAGCTGGTAGCAGTCTGTGAGCTAGTAGCAGTCTGTGAGCTGGTAACAGTCTGTGAGCTGGTAACAGTCTGTGAGCTGGTAACAGTCTGTGAGCTGGTAGCAGTCTGTGAGCTGGTAACAGTCTGTGAGCTGGTAACAGTCTGTGAGCTGGTAACAGTCTTTGAGCTGGTAACAGTCTGTGAGCTGGTAACAGAGATTAGTAATGTCCTGATCCAGACATGTTGTTGTTGTTGTGGAGAAGAAAAAAAGATACTATACACTCTTAGTTTTTTGGGCTTCCCCATACGAGAACACTTTTTGGTTCCAGGTAGAACCCTTTTGGTTCCATGTAAAACCCTTTCCACAGAAGGTTCTACATGGAACCCAAAATAGTTCTACCTGGAAGCAAAAAGGGTTATCCTATGGGGATAGTCGAATAACTTTTTTCTAAGAGTGTAGTTGTGTTGATCCCCAATTATAACAGCCACATGAGCCTAACATGCCTCAGGCCACAGAGACACAGTACCATTTCAGTCTCTAGAATCATGCCCCTGGGTCCTACTGTCAAAGGGGTGATGTGTACGCGGCAAGTGAAGTCAGACGCAGGATACAGAGAATCAGGATGACTACTTTACTGAATGCAAACGCACAAACAAAAGTCTCCAAAACACTGGAGGGGAAAAACACCCTGTGCGTAATGAGGCGAAATAGCTATGCCGAACATCAACGAGACAATACACAATAACACACAAAGGCCAAACGTAAAACAAGGGAACTTATATGCTACACAATCAACACTAATAAGCAACAGGGGTATAAACTAGACAACACAAGACAAACACCGAAAACATTGATCGGCAGTAGCTAGTACTCCAGGGACGACGAACGCCGAAGCCTGCCCGAGCAAGGAGGAGGAGCAGCCTCGGCAGAATCCGTGACAGTACCCCCCCCTTGACGCGCGGCCCCAGCCGTGCGCCGACCCCCAGCCTCGGGGACGGCCAGGAGGACGCGGAGCAGGGCGAGTGGGATGACTCCGGTGGAACTCCGTCAAGAGGGAGGGATCTAAGATGTCCCTCCTAGGCACCCAGCACCGTTCCTCCGGACCGTACCCCTCCCACTCCACGAGATACTGCAGACCCCCCATCCGACGTCTCGAATCCACGATGGACCGGACTGAGTACGCCGGAGCCCCCTCGATGTCAAGTGGGGGCGGAGGAGCCTCTCGTATCTCATTGTCCTGGAGTGGAACAGCTACCACCGGCCTGAGGAGAGACACATGGAACGAGGGGTTAATGCGATAATCATTTGGCAGTTGTAACCTGTAACATACCTCGTTCAATCTCCTCAGGACTTTAAATGGCCCCACAAACCGCCGACCCAGCTTCCGGCAGGGCAGGCGAAGGGGTAGCTTTTGAGTCGAGAGCCAGACTCGATCTCCAGGTGCATACGCTGGACCCTCACTGCGGTGGCGATCGGCGCTCGCCTTATGCCTACGGATAGCCCGCTGCAGATGGACATGCGCAGCGTTCCATGTTTCCTCTGAGCGCCGAAACCATTCATCCACCACAGGAGCCTCGATCTGGCTCTGATGCCAGGGTGCCAGAACCGGCTGATACCCCAAAACACACTGAAAATGAGTCAGATTCGTAGAGGAGTGGCGAAGGGAGTTCTGGGCAATCTCTGCCCAGGGGATATACCCCGACCACTCCTCCTGCCGGTCCTGGCAATAGGACCTCAGAAACCTACCCACATCCTGGTTTACTCTCTCCACCTGCCCATTACTTTCAGGGTGGAAACCCGAGGTAAGGCTAACCGAGACCCCCAAGCGTTCCATAAACGCCCTCCAGACTCTAGAGGTGAACTGGGGACCCCGATCAGACACTATATCCTCAGGTACCCCGTAGTGCCTGAAGACGTGAGTAAACAGGGCCTCAGCAGTTTGTAGGGCAGTAGGGAGACCCGGCATTGGAATGAGACGACAGGCCTTAGAAAACCGATCCACAACGACCAAAATAGTGGTATTCCCCTGGGAGGGGGGAAGGTCCGTGACAAAGTCTACCGATAGGTGAGACCACGGCCGTTGTGGAACGGGTAGGGGTTGTAACTTCCCCCTGGGCTGGTGTCTAGGCGCCTTACACTGAGCGCACACCGAGCAGGAGGAGACATAAACCCTCACGTCCTTTGCCAATGTTGGCCACCAGTACTTTTCACTAAGGCAGTGCACTGTCCGGCCAATACCAGGATGACCAGAGGAGGGGGACGTGTGAGCCCAATAAATTAGTCGATCACGAATCTCGAGCGGCACGTACTTCCGCCCCTCCGGACACTCTGGAGGAGTAGGGTCGGTACGTAGCGCCCGCTCGATCTCCGCATCGACCTCCCACACCACCGGTGCCACCAGACAAGACTCCGGAAGTATGGGAGTGGGCTCAATGGACCTCTCCTCTGTGTCATATCGCCGGGACAGGGCGTCTGCCTTAACGTTCTGTGACCCTGGTATATAGGTGAGCTTAAAGACAAACCGAGCCAGAAACATGGCCCACCTAGCCTGACGAGGGTTCAGTCTCCTAGCTGCCCGGATGTACTCCAGGTTACGATTGTCAGTCAGAATGAGAAAAGGGTGTTGAGCCCCCTCAAGCCAATGCCTCCACACCTTTAGGGCTTGGACCACAGCTAGCAGCTCCCTGTCCCCCACGTCGTAATTACGTTCCGCCGGGCTGAGCTTCTTAGAGTAAAAAGCACAGGGCCGGAGTTTAGGAGGCGTGCCCGAGCGTTGAGACAGTACAGCCCCAATACCCGCCTCTGACGCGTCCACCTCCACTTGGAACGCCAAAGAGGAGTCCGGATGTGCCAGTACCGGAACCGAGGTGAACAGGTCCTTCAGTTGTCTAAAAGCCCTGTCCGCCTCAGCCGACCACTGCAAACGCACCGGGCCCCCCTTTAGCAGGGAGGTGATGGGAGCTGCTACCTGTCCAAAACCCCGGATAAATCTCCGGTAGTAATTGGCAAAACCCCAAAACCGCTGCACCTCCTTAACCGTGGTAGGAGTCTGCCAATTACGCACGGCTGAAACGCGGTCAATCTCCATCTCCACCCCTGACGCGGACAACCGATGGCCCAGGAAGGAGATGGACTCCTGGAAAAACAGGCATTTCTCAGCCTTCACATACAAGTCATGCTCCAACAGCCTACCCAACACTCGACGCACCAGGGCCACATGCTCGGCTCGTGTAGCAGAGTATACTAGAATGTCGTCAATATACACCACTACACCCTGCCCATGCAAATCCCGGAAAATCTCGTCCACAAATGATTGGAAGACTGAAGGAGCATTCATTAACCCGTATGGCATGACGAGATACTCATAGTGACCCGAGGTGGTACTAAATGCTGTTTTCCATTCATCTCCCTCCCTAATGCACACCAGGTTGTAAGCGCTCCTGAGATCCAATTTTGTGAAGAAGCGCGCTCTGTGTAATGACTCCGTCATACTCGCAATCAGAGGGAGAGGATAACTGTATTTAACAGTGATCTGTAATCAATACACGGGCGCAAACCTCCATCCTTCTTCTTCACAAAAAAGAAACTCGAGGACGCAGGAGAAGTGGAGGGCCGTATGTATCCCTGTCCCAGAGATTCGGCGATGTATGTCTCCATAGCCGCCGTCTCCTCTTGAGACAGAGGATACACATGACTACGCGGAAGTGCAGCACCTGCCTGGAGGTCTATCGCACAATCCCCCTGTCTATGAGGTGGTAATTGTGTCGCCCTCTTCTTACTGAAGACGAGTGCCAAATCATTATACTCAGGAAGAATGTGCGGGCATTTGGTTCGGACGTTCCACCGTGGTCGCCCCTACGGAAACACCTATACACCGCCCGACACACTGATCAGACCACTCCCTAAGAGCCCTCTGTTGCCACGAAATGTTGGGGTCATGAGATATTAACCAAGGAAGCCCCAGCACCACAGGAAAAACAGGAGAGTCGATCAGATACAACTGTATGATTTCCTCATGACCCCCCTGCGTCTTCATCTTTAGTGGCGCCGTGACCTCCCTAATTAATCCTGACCCCAAAGGACGGCTGTCTAGGGCATGGATAGGGAAAGGCACATCTACTGGTAGGAGGGGAATCCCTAACTTATCACAGAAATTACGATCAATAAAATTCCCAGCTGCGCCTGAATCAACTAGCGCCTTATACTGGGAATGAGATGAAACCTGGGGAAATTCAACTTGAATACACAAGTGGACAACAGAGAGCTCTGGGTGAGTTGGGCGCCTACTCACCTGAAATGACTCATCAGTGCGTGACCTGTTGCCTCGATCCCCAGGAGACCCTCCCCAGCACCGAACCGCAGTGTGTCCTCTACGGCCACAGTTGGTGCAGGGGACGGCCTCTCTCCGGGTCTCTCTCCTCCTCTCTCTAGCACCAGCACCCCGAGCTCCATAGGGCTCGGCTCGGAGGTGCTGGGGGATGGAATGGACGGCCCCAACTCCGGACGTCCGCGGGTAGCCAGCAGGGTATCCAGACGGATCGACATGTCCACCAACTGATCGAAGCTCAGGTTGGTGTCCCTGCAGGCCAACTCTCGGCGAACGTCCTCCCGTAGGCTGCACCGATAGTGGTCGATGAGGGCCCTCTCATTCCACCCCGCATTGGCCGCCAGAGTCCGGAAATCCAGGGCGAACTCTTGCGCGCTCCTCTTCCCCTGTCGGAGGTGGAACAGACGCTCCCCCGCTGCTTTCCCCTCTGGGGGATGATCGAAAACCGCCCTGAAGCGGCGGGAGAACTCCGCATAACTGATGGTGGCGGCGTCTATTCCCCTCCATTCGGCATTGGCCCACTCCAATTCCTTGCCGGATAGACAGGAGATGAGGGCGGAAACGCTCTCGTACCCCGAGGGCGCCGGGTGAATGGTTGCCAGGTAGAGTTCTACTTGAAGTAGGAAACCCTGACACCCGGCTGCGATGCCATCACATGCCCTCGGGAGCGAGAGCCGAATCCCACTGGACTCCGGAGATGGAACGATGGGTCTGGCCGATGGTGGTGGTATTGTAGGAGGAGGTGTGGGCAAACCTCCTCTTTCCCATCGGCTCAAAGTGTCCATCACATCCTGCATGGCGGTGCCGAGCCGAGTCTTCGGATCATGGCGTCCTGGCTGCTGACGCGCTCCTCTAGAGACTCCGTTACCACCGCTGGTCCTGCTGAGTCCATGGTGGGTGTGTTATTCTGTCAAAAGGGTGATGTGTACGCGGCAAGTGAAGTCAGACGCAGGACACAGAGAATCAGGATGACTACTTTACTGAATGCAAACGCACAAACAAAAGTCTCCAAAACACTGGAGGGGAAAAACACCCTGTGCGTAATGAGGCGAAATAGCTATGCCGAACATCAACGAGACAATACACAATAACACACAAAGGCCAAACGTAAAACAAGGGAACTTATATGCTACACAATCAACACTAATAAGCAACAGGTGTATAAACTAGACAACACAAGACAAACACCGAAAACATCGATCGGCAGTAGCTAGTACTTCGGGGACGACGAACGCCGAAGCCTGCCCGAGCAAGGAGGAGGAGCAGCCTCGGCAGAATCCGTGACACCTACCCCCTCTTCTGGGTTGATAGATCTGAATAGAGTGGACTGGATAAATAAAAGCAAAATGGTGGTGGCTTCACCTCGACTCAGGCCTTGAAATGGTAGGAACTAAGAAAAGGGGCTAGAGAGTGAAAGGGAAATGGGCCAGAGTAACATAGGAAAATATTGCTTTCCCACTGGGCCAAACTGAATCAATAGACCATTGACTGCTATGGTATGTAGGGCTGTGGGTGGTTATGCACTGTGCTACGGGCTCAGACAGCATACAGTACTTCAGTATAATTCACCCTTGTGTGTGAGAGTTTGTGTGTGAGGGTTTGTGTGTGTGTGTGTGTGTGTATGTGTGTGTGTGTGTGTGTGTGTGTGTGTGTGTGTGTGTGTGTGTGTGTGTGTGTGTGTGTGTGTGTAAACAGATTGGGCTTCCTTGTTGTTATGAAGCAGGCTTTGTTTATTTGATTGTCAACAGATTTGAGATAATTCCATGAAAGAGTCTGTCAACCTCAACCAAATGTAATCTAATATGATGAACTACATTGACTGTGAAGATCAGTGGAGTGATAATCGTCTACTGTCATATTAGAGAGCAAGACCAGAGGACCTTTAAATTAGGGATGATAAAATTGTTATTACATTGTTGTCATATTTTAGGACAAAATTGGGGCGGCAGGTAGCCTAGCCGTTAGACGCGAGCCAGTAACCGGAGGGCTGCCAATTCTAATCATTGGTTTGACTGGAAAAATCTGTTGGGAAGTGAGCTGGCAACCAGAGTGTTGCTGGCATCAAATCCTAGATGCCATTGCTGCCACTGTGCCCTTGAGCAAGGCATTTAACCCCCCACAACAACTGCTCCATGAGCCGCCCAATGTGGCAGCCCCCTGCTCCAACCTCCATGTGTATGTAACAGTATCCTGCTCCAACCTCTATGTGTACGTAACAGTCTCCTGCTCCAACCTCCATGTGTATGAAACAGTGTCCTGCTCCAACCTCTCCAACCTCTATGTGTATGTAACAGTATCCTGCTCCAACCTCTATGTGTATGTAACAGTGTCCTGCTCCAACCTGTATGTAACAGTATCCTGCTCCAACCTGTATGTAACAGTATCCTGCTCCAACCTGTATGTGTATGTAACAGTATCCTGCTCCAACCTCTATGTGTATGTAACAGTATCCTGCTCCAACCTCTATGTGTATGTAACAGTGTCCTGCTCCAACCTGTATGTAACAGTATCCTGCTCCAACCTCTATGTGTATGTAACAGTATCCTGCTCCAACCTCTATGTGTATGTAACAGTATCCTGCTCCAACCTGTATGTAACATTATCCTGCTCCAACCTCCATGTGTATGTAACAGTATCCTGCTCCAACCTCTATGTAACAGTATCCTGCTCCAACCTCTATGTGTATGTAACAGTATCCTTCTCCAACCTCTATGAAACAGTATCCTGCTCCAACATCTATGTAAGAGTATCCTGCTCCAACCTCTATGTAACAGTATCCTGCTCCAACCTCTATGTAACAGTATCCTGCTCCAACCTCTATGTAACAGTATCCTGCTCCAACCTCTATGTAACAGTATCCTGCTCCAACCTCTATGTAACAGTATCCTTCTCCAACCTCTATGTAACAGTATCCTGCTCCAACCTGTATGTAACAGTCTCCTGCTCCAACCTCCATGTGTGTCTTTCAGAGGTTGGGATAAAGCGGAAGTCAAATTTCGGTTGGACCTTGTGTACAATCGTAAAAGCTGTTGTGGTTGTTTTTGTTTTATAGACTTAAGTTATTTGTGTGTGTGTGTGTGTGTTAATGTGTGTGTGTGTGTGTGTTAATGTGTGTGTGTGTGTGTGCCACACTGTCCCCTCAAACCCTGACCCCCTCACTAACCATCTGGAGTCAGTATGGGGGTGTGACTCACAATATTAACATATGTTTCCACATGGTGACTAACCCCCCCTCCCCCTCCCCCTGGAGTCACTCGGTTGAAAAGACACTGCAGGCAGGTGGACCTCCTATAAATCAAACATCACTTTACTGTTAAAGGCCTAGGGGCCTGTTCACATGGCATGTTTGATGTGATGTCAGTGCTTTGATGTGTAGCCAAATCACATTTGAGACTTTTAAAATGTACATTATTTTTTGGATCTCTGGTGAGCAAACTAATTGTCTACAAGATATTTATATCATCAAGCACAGAACATCTATTCAGTTGTTTTTTCTGTTGAACCACTCTCTGCCCGTTTCATCTCATTATGTGACCTACGTGATGATCTTGAATAATTGATAATGTGGTGAATGGCTCCACCTTGTTCTGATCCTCGTCTTTTGTTTCCATTACAGCCTATTGATAAGGCTCCATTCAACAGACACCAAAACAACATAACACTCAATCCCTCAAAGGACTCTTATGACCACAGCATTGGGTTTACAAGAGAGTGGGGAAGGGCACACTCATTTTCAAGCACGCAGACACACACACACACACACACACACACACACACTAGCCAAGGTCTTAAATACACAGTAGTGTTATTGGTGGGTGCTAATTGGCAGTCAGACAACACAGCTTTCTACCCAATGAGAGAGCAGAGAGGAGAACCAGTCAACTACTCAGACAGAGAGACTGAGTCTGCATCCCAAATGACACCCTATTCCCTACATAGTTCACTACTTTCGACCAGAACCACTGCTACAGATAACCATATTCCCAGGGGTATCGTCAACAATAATCTTGTGACCATAATGTTGAATTGCACTGTTAACTATGTTACTGTTAGCCCAATTGGGAAGCCCACTTGTGGTAAGCTTGTCAAAGCCAAAACAAATTGTCTTTGTCACACGCGCTGAATACAACAGGTGTAGACCTTACCGTGAAATGCTTACTTACAAGCCCTTAACCAACAAGAAAAGATTTGCAAAAAAATATAAGAAATACAATATAAATATTTTGGCGGCAGGTAGCTTAGTGGTTAAGAGCGTTGCGCCAGTAACCGAAAGGTCGCTGGTTCTAATCCCCGAGCCAACTAGGTGAAAAATCTGTCGATGTGCCCTTGAGCAAGGCACTTAACCCTAATTGCTCCTGTAAGTCGCTCTGGATAAGAGCGTCTGCTAAATGACGTAAATGTAAATGTAAATTACATATCAATGTACGAAGGTTGATGTCAAAGATGGACCTTCTTGATATCTGGGTTTATGACACAGATATTCTGGAACTAAGGGGCCTAGGCCGAACCATGAAAACCAGCCCCAGACCACTATTCGTCCTCCACCAAACTTTACAGTTGGCACTATGCATTCGGGCAGGTAGCGTTCTCCTGGCATCCGCCAAACCCAGATTCATCCATTGGACTGCCAGATGGTGAAGCGTGATTCATCACTCCATAGAACGCGTTTCCACTGCTCCAGAGTCCAATGGCGGTGAGTTTTACACAACTCCAGCCGACACTTGGCATTGTGAATGGCGATCTTAGGCTTGTGTGTGGCTGCTCGGCCATGGAAACCCATTTCATGAAGCTCCCGACCAGCAGTTCTTGTGCTGACATTGCTTCCAGAGGCAGTTTGGAACTTGGTAGTGAGTGTTGCAACCGAGGACAGACGATTTTTACGAGCTGTCCCATTCTGTGAGCTTGTGTGGCCTACCACTTTGCGGCTGAGCCGTTGTTGTTCCTAGATGTTTCCACTTCACAATAACAGCACTTACAGTTGACTGTGGCAGCTCTAGCAGGGCAGAAATTTGATGAACTGACTTGTTGGAAAGGTGGCATCCTATGACGGTGCCACGTTGAAAGTCACTGAGCTCTTCAGTAAGGCCATTCTACTGCCAATGTTTGTCTATGGAGATTGCATGGCGGTGTGCTCGATTTAATACACCTGTCAGCAACGGGTGTGGCTGAAATAGCCGAATCCACTAATTTGAAGGGGTGTCCACATACTTTTGTACCAACAATGACGAGACAGCCTACAGGGAGGAGGTGAGGGCCCTGGCGGAGTGATGCCAGGAAAATAACCTTTCCCTCAACGTCAACAAACGAAGGTGCTGATCGTGTCTTCAGGAGACAACAGAGAGCACGCACCTATTCACATCGACGGGACCGCAGTGGAGAAGGTGAAAAGCTTCAAGTTCCTCAGCGTACACATTACTGACAATCTGAAATGGTCTACCCACACAGACAGTGTGGTGAAGAAGGCGCAACAGCGCCTCTTCAACCTCAGGAGGCTGAAGAAATTATTCTTGGCCCCTAAGACCCTCAGAAACTTTTACAGATGTACAATTGAGAGCATCCTGTCAGCTGTATCACCGTCTGGTACGGCAACTGCACCGCCCGCAACCGCAGGGCTCTCCAAAGGGTGGTGCGGTCTGCCCAACACATCACCGGGGGCACACTGCCTGCCTGCCCTCCAGGACACCTACAGCACCCGATGTCACAGGAAGGCCAAAAAGATTATCAAGGACATCAACCATCCGAGCCACGGCCTGTTCACCCCGCTATCATCCAGAAGGCGAGGTCAGTACAGGTGCATCAAAGCTGGGACCGAGAGACTGAAAAACAGCTTCTATCTCAAGGCCATCAGATTGTTAAATAGCCATCACTAGCTGGCTACCACTCGGTTACTCAACCCTGCACCTTAGAGAAAGCTGCCCTATGTACAGTTGAAGTCAGAAGTTTACATACACTTAGGTTGGAGTCATTAAAACTCGTTTTTCAACCACTCCACAAATTTCTTGTTAACAAACTATAGTTTTGGCAAGTCGGTTAGGACATCTACTATGTGCATGACACAAGTAATTTTTCCAACAATTGTTTACAGACGGATTATTTGACTTATAATTCACTGTATCACAATTCCAGTGGGTCAGAAGTTTACATACACCAAGTTGACTTTGCCTTTAAACAGCTTGGAAAATTCCAGAAAATGATGTCATGGCATTGGAAGCTTCTGATAGGCTAATTGACATCATTTGAGTCAATTGGAGGTGTACCTGTGGATGTATTTCAAGGCCTACCTTCAAACTCAGTGCCTCTTTGCTTGACATCATGGGAAAATCAAAAGATATCAGCCAAAATCTCTGGTTCATCCTTGGGAGCAATTTCCAAATGCCTGAAGGTACCACGTTCATCTGTACAAACAATAGTACGCAAGTATAAACACATTGGGACCACGCAGCCGTCATACCGCTCAGGAAGGAGACGCGTTCTGTCTCCTAGAGATGAACGTACTTTGGTGCGAAAAGTGAAAATCAATCCCAGAACAACAGCAAAGGACCTTGTGAAGATGCTGGAGGAAACAGGTACAAAAGTATCTACAGTGGGGAGAACAAGTATTTGATACACTGCCGATTTTGCAGGTTTTCCTACTTACAAAGCATGTAGAGGTCTGTCATTTTTATCATAGGTACACTTCAACTGTGAGAGACGGACTCTAAAACAAAAATCCAGAAAATCACATTGTATGATTTTTAAGTAATGAATTTGTGTTTTATTGCATGACATAAGTATTTGATACATCAGAAAAGCAGAACTTAATATTTGGTACAGAAACCTTTGTTTGCAATTACAGAGATCATACGTTTCCTGTAGGTCTTGACCAGGTTTGCACACACTGCAGCAGGGATTTTGGCCCACTCCTCCATACAGACCTTCTCCAGATTCTTCAGGTTTTGGGGCTGTCGCTGGGCAATACGGACTTTCAGCTCCCTCCAAAGATTTTCTATTGGGTTCAGGTCTGGAGACTGGCTAGGCCACTCCAGGACCTTGAGATGCTTCTTACGGAGCCACTCCTTAGTTGCCCTGGCTGTGTGTTTTGGGTCGTTGTCATGCTGGAAGACCCAGCCACGACCCATCTTCAATGCTCTTACTGAGGGAAGTAGGTTGTTGGCCAAGATCTCGCGATACATGGCCCCATCCATCCTCCCCTCAATACGGTGCAGTCGTCCTGTCCCCTTTGCAGAAAAGCATCCCCAAAGAATGATGTTTCCACCTCCATGCTTCACAGTTGGGATGGTGTTCTTGGGGTTGAACTCATCCTTCTTCTTCCTCCAAACACGGCGAGTGGAGTTTAGACCAAAAAGGTATATTTTTGTCTCATCAGACCACATGACCTTCTTCCATTCCTCCTCTGGATCATCCAGATGGTCATTGGCAAACATCAGACGGGCCTGGACATGCGCTGGCTTGAGCAGGGGGACCTTGCGTGCGCTGCAGGATTTTAATCCATGACGGCGTAATGTGTTACTAATGGTTTTCTTTGAGACTGTGGTCCCAGCTCTCTTCAAGTCATTGACCAGGTCCTGCCGTGTAGTTCTGGGCTGATCCCTCACCTTCCTCATGATCATTGATGCCCCACGAGGTGAGATCTTGCATGGAGCCCCAGACCGAGGGTGATTGACCGTCATCTTGAACTTCTTCCATTTTCTAATAATTGCGCCAACAGTTGTTGCCTTCTCACCAAGCTGCTTGCCTATTGTCCTGTAGCCCATCCCAGCCTTGTGCAGGTCTACAATTTTATCCCTGATGTCCTTACACAGCTCTCTGGTCTTGGCCATTGTGGAGAGGTTGGAGTCTGTTTGATTGAGTGTGTGGACAGGTGTCTTTTATACAGGTAACGAGTTCAAACAGGTGCAGTTAATACAGGTAATGAGTGGAGAACAGGAGGGCTTCTTAAAGAAAAACTAACAGGTCTGTGAGAGCCGGAATTCTTACTGGTTGGTAGGTGATCAAATACTTATGTCATGCAATAAAATGCAAATTAATTACTTAAAAATCATACAATGTGATTTTCTGGATTTTTGTTTTAGATTCCGTCTCTCACAGTTGAAGTGTACCTATGATAAAAACTACAGACCTCTACTAGCTTTGTAAGTAGGAAAACCTGCAAAATCGGCAGTGTATCAAATACTTGTTCTCCCCACTGTATATACACAGTAAAACAAGTCCTATATCGGCATTACCTGAAAGACCGCTCAGCAAGGAAGAAGCCACTGCTCCAAAACCGCCATACAAAAGCCAGACTACGGTTTGCAACTGCACATGGGGACAAAGATCGTACCTTTTGGAGTTTGGCCATAATGGCCATCGTTATGTTTGGAGGAAAAAGGGGATAGCTTGCAAGCCGAAGAACACCATCCCAACCGTGAAGCACGTGGGTGGCAGCATCATGCTGTGGGGGTGCTTTGCTGCAGGAGGGACTGGTGCACTTCACAAAATAGATGGCATCATGAGGAAGGAAAATGATGTGGATATATTGAAGCAACATCTCAAGACATCAGTCAGGAAGTTAAAGCTTGGTCGCAAATGGGTCTTCCAAATGGACAATGACCCCAAGCATACTTCCAAAGCTGTGGCAAAATGGCTTAAGGACAACAAAGTCAAGATATTGGAGTGGCCATCACAAAGCCCTGACCTCAATCCTATAGAAAATGTGTGGGCAGAACTGAAAAAGCGTGTGCGAGCAAGGAGTCCTACAAACCTGACTCAGTTACACCAGCTCTGTCAGGAGGAATGGGCCAAAATTCACCCAACTTATTGTGGGAAGCTTGTGGAAGGCTACCCGAAACGTTTGACCCAAGTTAATTTAAAGGCAATGCTACCAAATACGAATTGAGTGTATATAAACTTCTGACCCACTGGGAATGTGATGAAAGCAATAAGAGCTGAAATAAATCATTCTCTCTACTATTATTCTGACATTTCACATTCTTAAAATAAAGTGGTGATCCTAACTGACCTAAGACAGGGAATTTGTACTAGGATTAAATGTCAGGAATTGTGAAAAACTGAGTTTAAATGTATTTGGCTAAGGTGTATGTAAACTTCCGACTTCAAATGTATCTTCAACACAAATGTGTACGTGTGTGTATAGTGCGTATGTTATCGTGTGTTTGTATGCATGTGTCTGTGCCTGTGTTGGTGTTGCTTCACAGTCCCCGCTGTTCCATAAGGTGTATTTTTATCTGTTTTTAAATCTAATTTTACTGCTTGCATGAGTTACTTGAAGAAAAACAAAGAAGAAAAAACATTTATATAAAAAAAGAAGTGGACAGAACTTCGAGCCAACTAGTGGCTGGGAGAAGGGGCAGGTAGTCGACTGGCTGGCCAAGTTCAGTTTAATCCACCAAATATTTCAAATAATAAGCCTGCCGAGATAAAATGCTGATTAAAAGCATCACTTATCTAATTTTTCTCAGTAATGATGCCAGTGTCTGACACAATTTGCTTAGGCAGGGAAGGAGATAAATTATAGTTTGTTAACAAGACATTTGTGGAGTGGTTGAAAAACAAGTTTTAATGACTCCAACCTAAGTGTATGTAAACTTCCGACTTCAACTGTATGTGGTAGTAGAGTAGGGGCCTGAGGGCACACATTTAATGTGTTATGACATTTGTTGTGAATGTATTGTAATGTTTTAAAAATTGTATAACTGCCTTAATTTTCTGGACCCAAGGAAGAGTAGCTGCTGCCTTGGCAAGAACTAATGGGGATCCATAATAAACACAAAAATACAAATCTTCTGCTAACATCAGTTCTTTTTGAGTCTTCCAATAGTTTATATTTTTTCTAAGAGATTGTCAATTGGACATGCTCTCTGCAAGATTTTGTAAATCTTACCTATCATATGAACATCCTTTTCTGGCTCAAATAAGATTCCCTCACAGTTGCTCTGATGTCCAAATGTTTTAAAAATATACATTTTGTGATATGTAACTTTTAAGTTGCATGCATTTGAAAATATCTATATTGGTCAGTCCAAAAATGCTTTTTAATTCTGTAATGGAAATACAGTGGGGAAAAAAAGTATTTAGTCAGCCACCAATTGTGCAAGTTCTCCCACTTAACAAGATGAGAGAGGCCTGTAATTTGTAAAAACATCATAGGTACATGTCAACTATGACAGACAAAATGAGATTTTTTTTCCAGAAAATCACATTGTAGGATTTTTAATGAATTTATTTGCAAATTATGGTGGAAAATAAGTATTTGGTCAATAACAAAAGTTTCTCAATACTTTGTTATATACCCTTTGTTGGCAATGACACAGGTCAAACGTTTTCTGTAAGTCTTCACAAGGTTTTCACACACTGTTGCTGGTATTTTGGCCCATTCCTCCATGCAGATCTCTAGAGCAGTGATGTTTTGGGGCTGTCGTTGGGCAACACAGACTTTCAACTCCCTCCAAAGATTTTCTATGAGGTTGAGATCTGGAGACTGGCTAGGCCACTCCAGGACCTTGAAATGCTTCTTACGAAGCCACTCCTTCGTTGCCCGGGCGGTGTGTTTGGGATCATTGTCATGCTGAAAGACCCAGCCACGTTTCATCTTCAATGCCCTTGCTGATGGAAGGAGGTTTTCACTCAAAATCTCACGATACATGGCCCCATTCATTCTTTCCTTTACACGGATCAGTCGTCCTGGTCCCTTTGCAGAAAAACAGCCCCAAAGCATGATGTTTCCACCCCCATGCTTCACAGTAGACCCGGCGTCGTCCAGGGTAGGGGAGGGAATGGCCGGCAGGGGATGTAGCTCAGTTCGTAGAGCATGGCGTTTGCAACGCCAGGGTTGTGGGTTCGATAAAAAAATCATGTATGCACTAACTGTAAGTCGCTCTGGATAAGAGCGTCTGCTAAATGACTAAAATGTAAATGTAAATGTAAATGTGTTCTTTGGATGCAACTCAGCATTCTTTGTCCTCCAAACACGACGAGTTGAGTTTCTACCAAAAAGTTATATTTTGGTTTCATCTGACCATATGACATTCTCCCAATCCTCTTCTGGATCATCCAAATGCACTCTAGCAAACTTCAGACGGGCCTGGACATGTACTGGCTTAAGCAGGGGGACACGTCTGGCACTGCAGGATTTGAGTCCCTGGCGGCGTAGTGTGTTACTGATGGTAGGCTTTGAGAATTTGCACAATTGGTGGCTGACTAAATACTTTTTTTTCCCCACTGTACATGTATTTCCTGTTACCAAGTCATTTACGGTTTCTATGCCTTTAGTTTTCAATGTGGACCAATTTATCTGTGAATTCTGAAAAGCTATCCAAGGAGTGTTCTGGGTTGTGTTTTTAGGAAGTGATATTGTTTCTTGTAGAATACGTTACATTTTCTTCCGTATTGTTATAGTGTTCTTAACTATGAAGTTGTTAATGTTCTTAGCTTTATCCTTAGAAAATAGACACATCAAAATATTCTGGGGATGAGCATGCGCGTCTTCGATATGTACCCATTGTTCCTCTTTAGTGCATTTAACTATATGTCGCAAGTAAAAGCCTTGGGTAGCGAGTTGATACAATTCCAAGTCTGGATGGTTAAAACCACCCTCAGATTTAAGAAGATGTAAAACATTCCTTTTTATTCTCTGTATTTTATTTGCCCATGACCGAGTCTTTTTTAAAGATTGTCTTCGTTGGGGTAATAGCTATTACAGAAAATAAATACAAAAACTTTTTTAAAAATATATAAAAAAACTAAAAAAACTTTTGGAGCCATTCTGAAGAGGTTTATTGTATCTGTAAGATTTATGGGAATATTGTTCCATTTAATTAGATCTGCTTTCATATTGTTGAGTAATGGAATAAAGTTATCTCTATATATTTGTTGTTTGTTGTCACTTATTAAGCATCCTGAGTATTTAATATTTTTTTGTGGTCCACTTAAAGGATTGCTGTAGATCATTAATTATAAAAAAAAATGTTTTTCTATTGCCATTATGTAATTATTTTCCACATTAATTTTATATCCTGAGATTTTAGAGTATTCTGAAAATATTTTTTAGCAATGGGGGCATTGAGTTTTCAATATTGGTCAGGTGTATCAGGATATCATCTGCAAATAAGTTTAGTTTATATTATATTATATATGTTTACCAATATTGATACCTGTTATGTTTGTGTCCTGTCCAATTCTTTCTTCAAGTGGTTCAATTGCCAGTGCAAACAGGAGGGGGGAGAGAGGACATCCCTGTCTTGTGCCCCTTTCTAAAGAAATGTAATCAGATAATGAATTATTTGTGAATATTTTTGCTTTAAGACATTTATATAATATTTGTATAAAATTTATTATTTCAGCTGGAAAGTTGAAAGATTCTAAATTTAAGATGGTTGAACGCCTTTTCGACATCAACAGCCATTATTATCTAGTTTTTTTTGCATATTGTATTAAACTGAAACAGGTTCTTGTATTTGATTGTAAGTGTCTATTTTTAATAAACCCTGTTTGATTGATATGTATCAAGTCTGGTTAGACTTTTGCCATTCTATTGCTTATCAGCTTTATTATTATTTTATTGTCACAATTTATTCAACTTCTTGGTCTATAATCAGCAGGGGACTCTCCAGATTTTCCTGGTTTTAATATAACTGAAATAACTGTTTGATACATGAAACTAGGAAGTACTGAATTGAGTGACGTGTGATGTCATTTGTGTAAATAGGGGGGCTACTTTGTCCCAAAATGTTTGAATAGAATTCTATGGAAAAGCCATCCGTTCCTGGTGCTTTTCTCCATGCGATTGTTTTAACAGTATCTAATATTTCTTCTCTGTTTTTAGTGATAATTTTTTGTCTGCTGATAATTGCTTCAGGGTTGTTGAGTCTATGAAGGCTGTAGGATCCATCCAACTGTTGTTTAATTCTGATGGATATACATTTTCATAAAAACGTTAAAAATTGTAATTAATCGCGTTGTTGTTTCTAATTACCACTTTTGTATCTTTATCTTTTAAAATTATAACTGGTTTAGCATGCATTCGTTTTGTGAGAGTTGGGAGATATTTACCAGGTTTATTTGCCATTAAGTAGTATGCTTTATTTGAGTTTAACCTGTAGTTGCTGGCTCTCTTCAAAAGTAAAAGATTGTATTCCTGCTTAAGTTCAGACATTTTATTTTAAAAGATTCTACATATGTGATTAACAAAATATCAGAACTGTCTAATCTCCCTGACATCATATTGGCTACATTTGATCTAGAGAGCCTCTACACAAATCTCTCATGAAAAAGGCCTAGATGCACTGGGATATTACCTACAGGACCGTGACGGAGAAATGTCACCACCTACTGAATTAATCTGTGAACTGTTTTCTCTAGTTCTCAAACTCAACTACCTTGCCTTTGAAAAAAACTTTTTCTTGCACGTTAGTGGAGTTGTTATGGGCTCCACCTTTGCCCCTGATTATGCAAAAAAAAATTGTGGGCTATTTTGAGCGAAGGTTTATCTGTGATGAGACCAGGAACCCTTACTTCTCCAAAATCCTCAAATGGTTCAGGTATATTGATGATATTCTCTGTGTGTGGATTGGCACTGAACAAGAACTCCATGAATTCACATCCTTTTTTAACAGTATGAACAATGACCTGAAGTTCTCTATTGAATATGACCATAAGCGGGTCCATTTCTTGGACATGTGGATAAAGGTTGCTAATGATGAACTTATCACCCCTCTATATCAGAAAGAGTGAAATAAACACTTTTCTCCTAGCAAGTAGCAATCCTCCTAGTGCCCTTAAAAGACGGTTACCCAAGAGCCAGTTCTATAGGGTCAGACCTGTGTGTCATTCGACAGAGGACTTTATTGATAAAGCTGTCATCATGAGACAACGTTTTCTGGACAGGGATTACTCCACCCAGTGTGTGGAAGAGGCTCACCAGGATATGCTCAATAAAAGTGTTCAAACTTCTAAGGAGTTCTCTGTTACCTCCATCACTACATTCACCCTCAAAGCCTTTATGATTAAAACATAGTGATGAAACACTGGCATGTGCTCACCTCAGACCCAACGCTCAGCCAGGAATTCAAGGATCACCCCTTACTCGTCTACAAACAGGGCCCCAATCTTCACAGTACACTAGTCCGAGCCAGCCAAAAACACGGGTTCTAAACAAACCCTCCTTATTCCCTTGAGAGATGGAAACTACCCCCGTGGCAATTGTGCTCAGTGCAACATCACCAAAGAAATACGGAGTTCCGACACTCTAGGTCTGGAAACAGATACAGTGTTAAAGGCAACATAAAAAAGTTGATTTACATTCTACACTGTGTTGGTGACAACATGTGTCCTTTGTGAATAGGTAGCTTAGTGGTTAAGAGTGTTGTGCCAGTAACCGAAAGGTCGCTGGTTCTAATCCCCGAGCCGACTTGGTGAAAAATCTGTCGATGTGCCCTTGAGCAAGGCACTTAACCCTAATTTCTCCTGTAAGTCGCTCTGGATAAGAGCGTCTGCTAAATGACTAAAATGTAAAATGTATATGAGCAACACATCCAGAAGCTTGGAACAGAGAATAAACAAACATAAGAGTTCAATAAGATTCAAGGATGAAAATGACTCTGGTGCTCTCACAGTGTGTCTGTTGCTTGTCACTTTTTCCAGTGCTCTCACAGTGTGTCTGTTGCTTGTCACTTTGTCCAGTGCTCTCACCGTGTGTCTGTTGCTTGTCACTTTGTCCAGTGCTCTCACCGTGTGTCTGTTGCTTGTCACTTTGTCCAGTGCTCTCACCGTGTGTCTGTTGCTTGTCACTTTGTCCAGTGCTCTCACCGTGTGTCTGTTGCTTGTCACTTTGTCCAGTGCTCTCACCGTGTGTCTGTTGCTTGTCACTTTGTCCAGTGTTCTCACCGTGGGTCTGTTGCTTGTCACTTTGTCCAGTGCTCTCACCGTGGGTCTGTTGCTTGTCACTTTGTCCAGTGCTCTCACCGTGTGTCTGTTGCTTGTCACTTTGTCCAGTGCTCTCACCGTGTGTCTGTTGCTTTTCACTTTGTCCAGTGTTCTCACCGTGTGTCTGTTGCTTGTCACTTTGTCCAGTGTTCTCACCGTGTGTCTGTTGCTTGTCACTTTGTCCAGTGTTCTCACAGTGTGTCTGTTGCTTGTCACTTTGTCCAGTGCTCTCACCGTGTGTCTGTTGCTTGTCACTTTGTCCAGTGTTCTCACCGTGTGTCTGTTGCTTGTCACTTTGTCCAGTGTTCTCACCGTGTGTCTGTTGCTTGTCACTTTGTCCAGTGTTCTCACCGTGGGTCTGTTGCTTGTCACTTTGTCCAGTGTTCTCACAGTGTGTCTGTTGCTTGTCACTTTGTCCAGTGTTCTCACCGTGTGTCTGCTGCTTGCAACTTTGTCCAGTGTTCTCACCGTGTGTCTGTTGCTTGTCACTTTGTCCAGTGTTCTCACAGTGTGTCTGTTGCTTGTCACTTTGTCCAGTGTTCTCACCGTGTGTCTGTTGCTTGCAACTTTGTCCAGTGTTCTCACCGTGGGTCTGTTGCTTGTCACTTTGTCCAGTGCTCTCACCGTGTGTCTGTTGCTTGTCACTTTGTCCAGTGCTCTCACCGTGTGTCTGTTGCTTTTCACTTTGTCCAGTGTTCTCACCGTGTGTCTGTTGCTTGTCACTTTGTCCAGTGTTCTCACCGTGTGTCTGTTGCTTGTCACTTTGTCCAGTGTTCTCACAGTGTGTCTGTTGCTTGTCACTTTGTCCAGTGCTCTCACCGTGTGTCTGTTGCTTGTCACTTTGTCCAGTGTTCTCACCGTGTGTCTGTTGCTTGTCACTTTGTCCAGTGTTCTCACCGTGTGTCTGTTGCTTGTCACTTTGTCCAGTGTTCTCACAGTGTGTCTGTTGCTTGTCACTTTGTCCAGTGTTCTCACCGTGTGTCTGTTGCTTGTCACTTTGTCCAGTGTTCTCACAGTGTGTCTGTTGCTTGTCACTTTGTCCAGTGTTCTCACCGTGTGTCTGCTGCTTGTCACTTTGTCCAGTGTTCTCACCGTGTGTCTGTTGCTTGTCACTTTGTCCAGTGTTCTCACCGTGGGTCTGTTGCTTGTCACTTTGTCCAGTGTTCTCACAGTGTGTCTGTTGCTTGTCACTTTGTCCAGTGTTCTCACCGTGTGTCTGTTGCTTGCAACTTTGTCCAGTGTTCTCACCGTGTGTCTGTTGCTTGTCACTTTGTCCAGTGTTCTCACAGTGTGTCTGTTGCTTGTCACTTTGTCCAGTGTTCTCACCGTGTGTCTGTTGCTTGCAACTTTGTCCAGTGTTCTCACCGTGTGTCTGTTGCTTGTCACTTTGTCCCTACACCCTACAGCAGTTAAAACTTAATGAGGATTTTTGATATGAGGGTCATGTTGTAATTCCAATTGTCACTATCTTAGCTTCACACACACCCTCCCTGGTATTAGGGTGTCCTGTATTCATAATGGCCCTAGTGGCCCGATACTTCGCTGACATGTTACCTTTTACCTTTACCTAGTTGTTGTCTAGATTTCTCCTGGTTCTACATGCTGTATATAGTGTTGTATATGTTGTCCTTTTCTTTTGCAGTTTTTTGGCTTTATTGCTCTATCTTTGAAAGTATGGGTTCCTTATACTAACTCCACATTCCCTGTGTACATGTGTTTTATTCCAGTAGAAATACATCTATAACATGTTCTGTTCTGTCCTATATTCCTATTTGATATTAGGACATCTAGTGGCCCTTTTGGGTACTGGTGTCTGCAATTACCACTGGCTCGCTGTGTGGCCTTATCTGTCCCACAATTGTTTGTGGAGATATGCTCTGATGAAGGTCAACTGACCGAAAGCTCAGCTATAATTAAAATACATTTGCATCTGACTGGAAGCGTGCAGAGACTTTTTCCTGTTTCTCCAGTTTTGCCTTTTACCTCCAGAACCTTCACAAATCAGCTTTGGGTGTGCGGTAGATTCTCAATCAATCAAATGTATTTATAGAGCCCTTTTTACAACAGCAGTTTTCACAAAGTGCTTGTACAGAAACCCAGCCTAAAACCCCAGAGAGCAAGCAATGCAGATGCAGAGGCAAGGTGGCTAGGACAAACTCCCTAGAAAAGCAGGAACCTAGGAAGAAACCTAGAGAGGAACCTGGACTATTATCTTTATCTTTAAAAATTGTAACTGGTTTGGCATGTATTCGTTTTTTGAGAGCTGTGAGATACTTAACAGGTTTATTTGCCATTAAGGAGCATGCTTTATTTGAATTTAACCTGTAGTTGTTGTCTCTCTTCAATAGTAAAAGTTCGTATTCCTGCTTAAGTTCAGAAATTGTATTTTCTTCTTTACATTGTAAATACTTTTTTGCCGCTTTTTCTAAGATAGTGATTTTTTTTCTTTAATTTTAATTTCTACATCAGATTTAACTTTTGCAGAGTATGAGATGATCATTCCCCTAATGTACGCCTTAAAAGCATCCCAAATTATGTCGGGGGTCGGCTTTTCTCTGTCCTCTATGTCGACATTTGTAATGGTAAATGTTTATATTTTTTGGTTTACGTATTTAATCAATTTCGGGTCCAGAAGATGCCCTTTGTTCATTCTCCAAATTCTGTCGCCAAGTGTATTTTCTATTGGTGTAATTAAACATGATACCGGAGAATGATCCAATATCACTATATCATGCATTTTTTAATCCAGTAAATCGTTTAGTGCATTTTTGGAAATAAAGATGCAGTCAATTCTTGAATAGCTTTTTTTTTGCTTTGAGAAAAAAAAAGGAATAGTCTTTTGTAGTTGGGGATAATAATCTCCAGGTGTCCTGTAAATTATTTGTAAAGATAATAATATGCCATTTAGCAGACGCTTTTATCCAAAGCGACTTACAGTCATGTGTGCATACATTTTTTGTGTATGGGTGGTCCCGGGGATCGAACCCACTACCCTGGCGTTACAAGCGCCGTGCTCTACCAGCTGAGCTACAGAGGACCACGTAGAATTTTTTTACTTTGTCTGTCAATCATATCGAATGTATGATTTAGGTCACCTGCTAAAATAATAGTTCCTTTCTGGATGTGATCTAATATAGCTTGAATTCTAAATCTAAAAACACCAGATTTGCCCCTGGTGTAATATACAATGAAATCAATGTGTATTTTTCACCATGTAAGGTACAATTCAACATTTGAAAAAACGGTCTTCTTGGTCTATATTTTATTTATTTATTTATAGAGGACAATTCACATTCATCAACATCAATATTACTATAATGCAACATCCATGTAAATGTGCCGGGGTTAGCCAAGAGCTAATTTGCACCCGTAGTACCTGGGCAGGTAAAGGCAATTACACAGCCACAATACAAATACACACTAAAACAATACAAAATACAAATACATTACATCCAATAATATATCATTCTAACAACAACTTATTCGTAATAAAAACACTATCATCAACTTTCGTCTTACATATGAGGAACCACAGATAACTCATGTGTGCAGGTTTGGATAGATTTGAGCCATGTTTTCAATTTAAATGTAAAAGTACAATAATCAGTGCAGCTTCTCAAGTCCCTGGGCATTGCATTCCAGTATATTGTAGCTCTAACAGAGAAGGCCGATTGACCGAATTTACTGTGTTAAAAAGGGACAACGCAATCCCCTCTAGTTACTGCCCTTGTTATCCTGGAGGTGCTTTCCTTGAGCATGATATGCCGGCATAGGGGTGGAGGGGCAAGACCATGCAGGATCTTAAAGACAAGGCTTGTATCTACATACTGCTTAAAGCTGTCCAGACTGAATAAATTATGTTTGTGAATGATGTGACAATGGTGGTTGCTGTTTGGTTTGTTATCAAAAATCTTAAGTGTGTGTCTGTAGAGTTCATTCAATTGGTTTCAGAATAGTAGCTCCTGCTTGAGACCAGTATGTGAGCCAATATCTCAGATGTGAGATCATATCATGCATATATAGTTTGGCGGCCTCCAGAGGAAGGTAAGGTCTTATTAACCTAAAGTTGGATAATCCAAACTTGACCGTGTTAACCACCTTCTTCACATATTTCTTAAATGTCAAGTTGGAGTCCAAAATGACTCCGAGATACCTGAAGTTGGACACAACTTTCAGATTCTCTCCATTGACAAGAACAGCTCATTGGGAAGAATCAATGGATTTCTTAGAGAAGTACATACAAACAGTCTTGTCAATATTTAAATGCAGGACAACAATCAGTCATCCATTTAGAAACGTGTACCATAGCTTCAGTTAACTTGTTAAGACTTGTTGTCTTTGTTTTGAGTGTACATACATGACTGTATTGTCTTGTTAACTTGTGGGCAAGCAAGTGGGAGATCATTTATATACTATAGTAAACAGAAGGGGCCTAATATTGAACCTTGTGGGACCCCAATGTTATATGCTGGGATATAAGGGAAAATGGTGGATTCTTATTTATCAGGATGCCTACACCTCTGCTGTTACTACAGTAGGGGGCAGCATAGGCCTCTCCAACCCAGCACCTCTTTAAATATTCAATTTCTCCTTTATTTAAATGTAACTCTTGCAAGAAAAACACATCTGCTGACAATCTCTTTAAGTGTTCGAGAACCATATGCTTTTTCCTCCCAATATGGAGCCCATGCACATTCCATGTGATAAGTTGGATTTTGTTGGTCTTTACTTGTATCTGTTCCGTCTATCATTGAAGAACCAAATAAAACATTTTAACAGACATGACATATGAGGGTGGTGATCATACATACAGTGGGGAAAAAAAGTATTTAGTCAGCCACCAATTGTGCAAGTTCTCCCACTTAAAAATATGAGAGATAGAAATATGAGAAAACAAATCCAGAAAATCACATTGTAGGATTTTTAATGAATTTATTTGCAAATTATGGTGGAAAATAAGTATTTGGTCACCTACAAACAAGCAAGATTTCTGGCTCTCACATACCTGTAACTTCTTCTTTAAGAGGCTCCTCTGTCCTCCACTCTTTACCTGTATTAATGGCACCTGTTTTAACTTATTATCAGTATAAAAGACACCTGTCCACAACCTCAAACAGTCACACTCCAAACTCCACTATGGCCAAGACCAAAGAGCTGTCAAAGGACACCAGAAACAAAATTGTAGACCTGCACCAGGCTGGGAAGACTGAATCTGCAATAGGTAAGCAGCTTGGTTTGAAGAAATCAACTGTGGGAGCAATTATTAGGAAATGGAAGACATACAAGACCACTGATAATCTCCCTCGATCTGGGGCTCCACGCAAGATCTCATCCCGTGGGGTCAAAATGATCACAAGACCAAAAAATTCCAGAACCACACGGGGGGACCTAGTGAATGACCTGCAGAGAGCTGGGACCAAAGTAACAAAGCCTACCATCAGTAACACACTACGCCGCCAGGGACTCAAATCCTGCAGTGCCAGACGTGTCCCCCCTGCTTAAGCCAGTACATGTCCAGGCCCGTCTGAAGTTTGCTAGAGTGCATTTGAATGATCCAGAAGAGGATTGGGAGAATGTCATATGGTCAGATGAAACCAAAATATAACTTTTTGGTAAAAACTCAACTCGTCGTGTTTGGAGGACAAAGAATGCTGAGTTGCATCCAAAGAACACCATACCTACTGTGAAGCATGGGGGTGGAAACATCATGCTTTGGGGCTGTTTTTCTGCAAAGGGACCAGGACGACTGATCCGTGTAAAGGAAAGAATGAATGGGGCCATGTATCGTGAGATTTTGAGTGAAAACCTCCTTCCATCAGCAAGGGCATTGAAGATGAAACGTGGCTGGGTCTTTTAGCATGACAATGATCCCAAACACACCGCCCGGGCAACAAAGGAGTGGCTTCGTAAGAAGCATTTCAAGGTCCTGGAGTGGCCTAGCCAGTCTCCAGATCTCAACCCCATAGAAAATCTTTGTAGGGAGTTGAAAGTCTGTGTTGCCCAGCGACAGCCCCAAAACATCACTGCTCTAGAGGAGATCTGCATGGAGGAATGGGCCAAAATACCAGCAACAGTGTGTGAAAACCTTGTGAAGACTTACAGAAAACGTTTGACCTGTGTCATTGCCAACAAAGGGTATATAACAAAGTATTGAGAAACTTTTGTTATTGACCAAATACTTATTTTCCACCATAATTTGCAAATCAATTCATTAAAAATCCTACAATGTGATTTTCTGGATTTTTTTCCCTCATTTTGTCTGTCATAGTTGACGTGTACCTATGATGAAAATTACAGGCCTCTCTCATCTTTTTAAGTGGGAGAACTTGCACAATTGGTGGCTGACTAAATACATTTTTCCCCCACTGTAGTTGTTGTATACATTACATATATAGAGAGTGTGTGCATGTGGGCTGAGCAGACATTTAACAAAAAAACACACAAAACAATTACATAAAGCAAACTACGTCTTTGTACTTGAGGCGCTAAGCCTTTTTAGTGCTTTTAAGCACTAAAACAAATACGATCTGTGGAGAAAGACTGACACTTAAGTAGTGTGGTCAGTTTGTATTAGCTTATAAATTAAATTAAAGTATCGTGGCTGGTGGGTGGTCTACTTGGGGAGAGTGGGTCCCAGAGAGACTGAAATGGGATGAGTGGAGGCCCCCACGCACACCTCAGAGAAGTGTCTGATGTCCTCCCTGTCACCCAATCCTCTGAATAAAGCCCCTCTCCATTCTCACCAACAACCGCCATTGAATCTTAGTTATAATGTCAAACAAATAATAATAATGATTTGACATCCTTTCCGAATCTGTCCAGAACTCTTATTAATTTTACAGCGGGTTTGCAAGTCACAAAAAAATTAAATTACAATGTAGTATAATTAAGTCCGTCCTACTCTCTCTTCCAAACCAAATCCATCCCTCTCCACCACCCCCTCCCAGTTCTCCCTCCTTTAGCCCACCCAGGCCCAGTTTATCAACACCTCCCATCCTTACTCCCCAAGTCCACCCAGGCCCAGTTTATCACCACCTCCCATCCTTACTCCCCAAGCCCACCCAGGCCCAGTTTATCACCACCTCCCATCCTTACTCCCCTAGCCCACCCAGGCCCAGTTTATCACCACCTCCCATCCTTACTCCCCTAGCCCACCCAGGCCCAGTTTATCACCACCTCCCATCCTTACTCCCCTAGCCCACCCAGGCCCAGTTTATCACCACCTCCCATCCTTACTCCCCTAGCCCACCCAGGCCCAGTTTATCACCACCTCCCATCCTTACTCCCCAAGCCCACCCAGGCCCAGTTTATCAACACCTCCCATCCTTACTCCCCAAGCCCACCCAGGCCCAGTTTATCAACACCTCCCATCCTTACTCCCCTAGCCCACCCAGGCCCAGTTTATCACCACCTCCCATCCTTACTCCCCAAGCCCACCCAGGCCCAGTTTATCAACACCTCCCATCCTTACTCCCCTAGCCCACCCAGGCCCAGTTTATCACCACCTCCCATCCTTACTCCCCTAGCCCACCCAGGCCCAGTTTATCACCACCTCCCATCCTTACTCCCCTAGCCCACCCAGGCCCAGTTTATCACCACCTCCCATCCTTACTCCCCTAGCCCACCCAGGCCCAGTTTATCACCACCTTCCATCCTTACTCCCCAAGCCCACCCAGGCCCAGTTCATCACCACCTCCCATCCTTACTCCCCAAGCCCACCCAGGCCCAGTTTATCACCACCTCCCATCCTTACTCCCCTAGCCCACCAAGGCCCAGTTTATCACCACCTCCCATCCTTACTCCCCTAGCCCACCCAGGCCCAGTTTATCACCACCTCCCATCCTTACTCCCCAAGCCCACCCAGGCCCAGTTTATCACCACCTCCCATCCTTACTCCCCCTAGCCCACCCAGGCCCAGTTTATCACCACCTCCCATCCTTACTCCCCAAGCCCACCCAGGCCCAGTTTATCACCACCTCCCATCCTTACTCCCCAAGCCCACCCAGGCCCAGTTTATCACCACCTCCCATCCTTACTCCCCCTAGCCCACCCAGGCCCAGTTTATCACCACCTCCCATCCTTACTCCCCAAGCCCACCCAGGCCCAGTTTATCACCACCTCCCATCCTTACTCCCCTAGCCCACCCAGGCCCAGTTTATCACCACCTCCCATCCTTACTCCCCAAGCCCACCCAGGCCCAGTTTATCACCACCTCCCATCCTTACTCCCCTAGCCCACCCAGGCCCAGTTTATCACCACCTCCCATCCTTACTCCCCTAGCCCACCCAGGCCCAGTTTATCACCACCTCCCATCCTTACTCCCCATCGCCCACCCAAACCAAGCTTGTCTTACCCTCCCATCCTTGCCCTCCCTTATCCACCCAGGCCCAGTTTATCCCAACCTCCCATATTTCCCCCCCTCCCTTCTTCTCAGACACATTTACACCCCTCTATACTTACTCTTCCATTCTCCTTCATTCATACACAACATATACCCTATGCCTCCGCATCCTCTCTGCCCTCCTACACATATTCACCCCTATTCATACGCACAGACACATACACACACATATACCCACTCACACCCTCTAGCCCACACACACACACACACACACACAGACACACACACACACACACACACACACACACACACACACACACACACACACACACACACACACACACACACACACACACACACACACACACACACACACACACACACACACACACACACACACACACACACACACACACACACACACACACACACACACATACACACACACACACACACACACACACACACACACATACACACACACATCCATATAACAATTATGAGGGGCTCTATTCAGTTATTGCTGGTCTAAAGTTTTCACCTTTGTTTCCAGAAGGCCAATTGTGTTGTCTTGTTCGTCCACGGGCCCTCCCTGTATACGCATATCTGACACGATAGACTCTACTTTCCTTTAGAGCATATCTACTTTTTTTAACAACAGATTGTAACAGTTAGTTTGTTGTGGTGAGCAATAAGAGCATTTTTTTTTGGTTTGTTTTCCTGAATATCCTTCAGCTGTTCGTTGCTTCCATTTAGTTCTTTGTCTTCTTTGTCTACTCTTCTAAGGGAAGCCATGTTGTGTTTGAGTCTCAGCGTTGCTTTACCCACACATTGGTTCGCTGTTGTACACTGAACAAAAATATAAACGCAACATGTAAAGTGTTGGTCCCATGTTTCATGAGCTGAAATAAAAGATTTCAGAAATTTTCCATACACACAAAAATGTATTTCTCTCAAATTTTGTGCACAAAGTTGTTTACATCCCTGTTAGTGAGCATTTCACCTTTGCCAAGATAATCCATCCACCTGACAGGTGTGGCATATCAAGAAGCTGATTAAACAGCAAGATCATTACACAGGTGCACCTTGTGCTGGGGACAATAAAAGGCCACTCTAAAATGTGCAGTTTTGTCACACAACACAATGCCACAGATGTCTGAAGTTTTGAGGGAGCATGCAATTGGCATGCTGACTGCAGGAATATCCACCAGAGCTGTTGCCAGATAATTGAATGTTCATTGCTCTACCATAAGCCGCCAACAACGTCATTTGAGAGAATTTGGCAGTACGTCCAACTGGCCTCACAACCGCAGACCATGTGTAACCACGCCAGCCCAGGACCTCCACATCCAGATTCTTCACCTGCGGGATTGTCTGAGACCAGCCACCCGGACAGCTGATGAAACTGAGGAGTATTTCTGTCTGTAATAAAGCCCTTTTGTGGGGAAAATCTCATTCTGATTGGCAGGACCTGGCTCCCCAGGCCCACCCATGGTTGCGCCCCTGCCCAGTCATGTGAAATCCATAGATTAGAGCCTAATTTATTGATTTAAATTGACTGATTTCCTTATATGAACTGTAACTCAGTAAAATTGTTGAAATTGTTGCATGTTGCATTTATATTTTTGTTCAGTATATATAACTGACCGCTCACTCTCTCATGGTTGCTTGGGGATATATTGATCTATCGACTTTAGAGGCTTATTTTAAACTATGTTGTCTGGCTTTTACATATAATGACAGTTTTGACGGTAAAAAACAGAGCTACTCACTCCCCACGCCTCCTATCGGTACATGCATTGAATCTTCTAATGAATCTTTGTTTTCATTTCAACAACTTTCTACTTGTGACATGCTAGAGGTCTTGCACAAGATTGATGGAGAAAGAAAATCCGCTGATATGCTTGATCCGTTCTTGCTGCAGCTATCTGCTCCTCTGATTGCAGAATCTTTAGCACATATTTTTAACCTTACAATTATTTCTGGTACCATCCCCAGGGTCTGGAAGTCGGCCCATATACTCCTCCTTCACAAAGTTGGTGACCCGTGTGACCTAAATAATTATCGCCCCATTTCCAAACGCTCTTGCCTGGAAAAAATGTGAGAATCTGTGGTAAATGCTCAACTTACATCCTTTTTAACTACTAAATGTATTCTAAATGTGAACCAATCAGGTTTCAGACCAGGTCATAGCACCATCTCTGCTACTTCTTTGGTTTTAAATTCTGTTCTTAATTGTTTGGATAAGAAGAAACACTGTGCGGCCCTTTTATTGGCCTGTCTAAAGCCTTCAACACTGTGGATCACTCATTACTTATTCAGAGGCTTTCATCAATTGGCCTGGACCAGGCTTGTAGGGACCAGGTGTGTAACTGGTTTGAAAATGATTTAAAGGACAGAACACACTGTGTATTTACCGCTGGTGTTAAATCAGGTTTTCTGGACATAACAAAGGGTGTCCCACAGGGATCGATTCTTGGTCGGGTTCTTTTCACTATTTACATTAAAGCTGCAATATGTAACTTTTTGTGTGACCTAACCAAATTCACATAGAAATGTGAGTTATAGATCTGTCATTCTCATTGAAAGCAAGTCTAAGAAGCAGTAGATCTGTTCTATGTGTGCTATTTCTATACTTCCCATTCTTACATTTAGTTTTTGTGTCTTTTACTTTCGGTTTTGTACACCAGCTTCAAACACCTGAAAATACAATATTTTTGGTTATGGAAAATATATTTCACAGCGGTTTAAATGGTACAATAGGCCCCGTGTAGCTCAGTTGGTAGAGCATGGCGCTTGCAACGCCAGGGTTGTGGGTTAGTTTCCCACGGGGGGCCAGTATGAAAAAAATGTATGCACTAACTGTAAGTCGCTCTGGATTTTCTATTTTTTAATTTTTTATTTCACCTTTATTTAACCAGGTTCTCATTTACAACTGCGACCTGGCCAAGATAAAGCAAAGCAGTGCGATAAAAACAACAACACAGAGTTACATATGGGGTAAAAAAACATAAAGTAAAAAAAAATACAACAGAAAATATATATACAGTGTGTGCAAATGTAGCAAGTTATGGAGGTAAGGCAATAAATAGGCTATAGTGCAAAATAATTACAATTAGTATTAACACTGGAATGCTAGATGTGCAAGAGATTATGTGCAAATAGAGATACTGGGGTGCAAAAGAGCAAAATAAATAACAATATAGGGATGAGGTAGTTGGGTGGGCTAATTTCAGATGGGCTGTGTACAGGTGCAGTGATCGGTAAGGTGCTCTGACAACTGATGCTTAAAGTTAGTGAAGGAGATAAGAGTCTCCAGCTTCAGAGATTTTTGCAATTCGTTCCAGTCATTGGCAGCAGAGAACTGGAAGGAATGGCGGCCAAAGGAGGTGTTGGCTTTGGGAATGACCAGTGAGATATACCTGCTGGAGCGCAGACTACGGGTGGGTGCTGCTATGGTGACCAATGAGCTAAGATAAGGCGGGGATTTGCCTAGCAGTGATTTATAGATGGCCTGGAGCCAGTGGGTTTGACGATGAACATGTAGTGAGGACCAGCCAACAAGAGCGTACAGGTCACAGTGGTGGGTAGTGTATGGGGCTTTGGAGACAAAACGGATGGCACTGTGATAGACTACATCCAATTTGCTGAGTAGAGTGTTGGAGGCTATTTTGTAAATGACATCGCCGAAGTCAAGGATCGGTAGGATAGTCAGTTTTACGAGGGCATGTTTGGCAGCATGAGTGAAGGAGGCTTTGTTGCGAAATAGGAAGCCGATTCTAGATTTAACTTTGGATTGGAGATTCTTAATGTGAGTCTGGAAGGAGAGTTTACAGTCTAACCAGACACCTAGGTATTTGTAGTTGTCCACATACTCTAGGTCAGACCCGTCGAGAGTGGTGATTCTAGTCGGCTGGGCGGGTGCCGTTTAAGAGCAGTTGGAGGCTACTGAAGGAGTGTTGTATGGCATTGAAGCTCGTTTGGAGGTTTGTTAACACAGTGTCCAATGAAGGGCCAGATGTATACAAAAAAGTGTCGTCTGCGTAGAGGTGGATCTGAGAGTCACCAGCAGCAAGAGCGACATCATTGATATACACGGAGAAAAGAGTCGGCCCAAGAATTGAACCCTGTGGCACCCCCATAGAGACTGCCATAGGTCCAGACAACAGGCCCTCCGATTTGACACACTGAACTCTATCTGAGAAGTAGTTGGTGAACCAGGCGAGGCAGTCATTTGAGAAACCAAGGCTATTTAGTCTGCCAATAAGAATGCGGTGGTTGACAGAGTCGAAAGCCTTGGCCAGGTCGATGAAGACGGCTGCACAGTACTGTCTATTATCGATCGCGGTTATAATATCGTTTAGGACCTTGAGCGTGGCTGAAGTGCACCCCATGACCAGCTCGGAAACCGGATTGCATAGCGGAGAAGGTACGGTGGGATTCGAAATGGCTGGTGATCTGTTTGTTAACTTGGCTTTCAAATACTTTCGAAAGGCAGGGCAGGATGGATATAGGTCTGTAACAGTTTGGATCTAGAGTGTCACCCCCTTTGAAGAGGGGGATGACGCGGCAGCTTTCCAATCTCTGGGGGATCTCAGATGTTACGAAAGAGAGGTTGAACAGGCAAGAAATAGGGGTTGCGACAATTTCGGCGGCTAGTTTTAGAAAGAAAGGGTCCAGATTGTCTAGCCCAGCTGATTTGTAGGGGTCCAGATTTTGCAGCTCTTTCAGAACATCAGCTGTCTGAATTTGTGTGAAGGAGAAGCGGGGGGGCATGGGCAAGTTGCAGCGGAGGGTGCAGAGTTGGTGGCCGGGGTAGTGGTAGCCAGGTGGAAAGCATGGCCAGCCGTAGCAAAATGCTTGTTGAAATTCTCGATTATTGTAGATTTATCGGTGGTGATAGTGTTTCCTAGCCTCAGTGCAGTGGGCAGCTGGGAGGAAGTGCTCTTATTCTCCATGGACTTTACAGTGTCCCAAAACTTTTTGGAGTTAGTGCTACAGGATGCAAATTTCTGTTTGAAAAAGTTAGCCTTTGCTTTCCTGACTGCTTGTGTATATTGGTTCCTAACTTCCCTGAAAAGTTGCATATCGCGGGGGCTATTAGATGCTAATGCAGTACGCCACAGGATGTTTTTGTGCTGGTCAAGGGCAGTCAAGTCTGAAGAGAACCAGGGGCTATATCTGTTCTTAGTTCTGTATTTTTTGAATGGGGCATGTTTATTTAAGATTGAGAGGAAATTACTTTTTAAGAACAACCAGGCATCCTCTACTGACGGAATGAGATCTATATCCATCCAGGATACCTGGGCCAGGTCAATTAGGAAGGCCTGCTCGCTAAAGTGTTTTAGGGAGCGTTTGACAGTGATGAGGGGTGGTCGTTTGACCGCGGACCCGTTACGGACGCAGGCAATAAGGCAGTGATCGCTGAGATCCTGGTTGAAGACAGCGGAGGTGTATTTAGAGGGTAAGTTAGTCAGGATGATATCTATGAGGATACCCATGGTTACGGATTTAGGGTTGTACCTGGTAGGTTCGTTGATAATTTGCGTGAGATTGAGGGCATCTAGTTTGGATTGTAGGATGGCCGGGGTATTAAGCATATCCCAATTTAGGTCACCAAGCAGTACGAACTCTGAGGATAAATGGGGGGCAATCAATTCACATATGGTGTCCAGGGCACAGCTGGGGGCTGAGGGCGGTCTGTAGCAAGCAGCAACAGTGAGAGACTTATTTCTGGAAAGTTGGATTTTTAGAAGTAGAAGCTCAAACTGTTTGGGCACAGACCTGGATAGTATGATAGAGCTCTGCAGGCTATCTCTACAGTAGATTGCAACTCCACCCCCTTTGGCAGTTCTATCTAGATGGAAAATGTTATAGTTGGGTATGGAAATTTCAGAATTTTTGGTGGCCTTCCTAAGCCAGGATTCAGACACTGCTAGAACATCAGGGTTGGCGAGTGTGCTAACGCAGTGAATAACTCAAACTTAGGAAGTAGACTTCTGATATTTACATGCAGGAAACCAAGGCTTTTGCGATTACAGAAGTCAGCAAATGATAGCGCCTGGGGAGTAGGAGTGATACTGAGGGCTGCAGGGCCTGGGTTAGCCTCTACATCACCGGAGGAACAGAGGAGGACTAGAATAAGGATACGGCTAAAGGCTTTAAGAACTGGTCTTCTAGTGCGTTGGGTACATAGAATAAAGGGGGCAGATTTCCGGGCATTGTAGAAAAGATTCAGGGCATTATGTACAGACAAGGATATGGAAGGATATGAGTAAAGTGGAGGTAAACCTAAGCGTTGGGTAACAATGAAAGAGATAGCATCACTGGAGGCACCAATTGAATCGGTCTCCGCGTGTATGGGGGGTGGGACAAAGGAGCTATCTAAGGCAGGTTTAGCTGGGCTGGGGGATCTACAGTGAAATAGTACAATTAGAAATAACCGAAACAACAATAAGCTAACCATATTGAGATGGGAGAGAGGCATAAAGCAATCACGGTGTAATTTGAGAGAGCGTCTGCTAAATGACTAATATGTAATATGTACAATGATTCTCTACACTATACCTGCTTGTTTTGTCACATAAACTGAAATTAGTTGAACTATTATAATTTTAGCAACCAGGAAATGGCGAAGAGATTTCTGCATAGTGCACCTTTAACAATATTGGTTTATCTGTATACATTTATTTTATTTTATTCACCTCTATGCAGATGACACTGTGACGTATGCTATCAATCAATCACATTTATTTATAAAGCCCTTTTTACATCAGCAGTTTCTGTATTTTTACAATACAGAAACCCAGCCTAACATGCAGATGTTGAAGCACAATGGCTAGGAAAAACTCCATAGAAAGGCAGGAACCTAGGAAGAAACCTAGAGAGGAACCAGGCTCTGAAGGGTGGCCAGTCCTCTTCTGGCTGTGCCGGGTGAAGATTATAAGAGTACATGGCCATTAAAGCCAGATCGTTCTACAAGATGTTCAAATGTTCAAAGATAACAAGCAGGGTCAAATAATAATCACAGTGGTTATAGAGGGTGCAACAGGTCAGTACCTCAGGAGTAAACGTCAGTTGGCTTTTCATAGCCAAGCATTCAGAGGTCGAGACAGCATGTGCTATTGCCCCCACAGCTGAGCAGGCTCTGTCAGAGCTTCAACCAGCCTTTGTTGCCCTGCAGAAATGTCCTTTGTTGAACTGAAATTGGTACTTAATGCAGATAAAACCAAGTATATGTTATTTTCCAAATCACATAAAAATGTATCTGATGATTTATGCATACATACTTTGGATGGTGCCCTTTCAAAAAAGCATGTTGATGAGTTAGTTAAGAAATTAAGAATCAAAATAGGCTTCTTCTATAGGAACAGGTCCTGTCTTTAGTTAAATAGCAGAAAACAAATAATTCAGTCAACATTCATTCCGGTTATTGACCATGGCGATATCGTCTATATGAATGCAGCTGCCGCAATATTGAAGCCATTGGACGCAGTTGCGCTTTATTACGGGCGATAGGCAGTGGCGGCTCCTGAAAAAATTCTCAGGGGGGGCAATTTTTCTGATGATTTAGGTGACCTACACACATTTAAAAAAAGATATGTCCAGCAACAACATGAAGACAGGGGCAGCATATAAGTCAATACCAGAAGCATTTATTGACTGATCTCAAAAGTGTTGGCTTACCAGGGTTGGTGGAGCCCTCAGTTTCATCTTTGCCTCGCAAAGCTAACTCAAACACTCCGCAAAACTTCACACACTGGATTAGCCGGCTGAGGATGTGGCGGTTCTTGCTAATGTCGTAGTAAATATATTTGTTATAGTGAATATGGAATATGATATGTTGAGTAAAATGTTGTGCTAAGATCTATTTAGGTCAGGAGCTGGTTATAAGTTCTGTTCCTATCCAATAACAATGGACAAAAGGGTCCTATCTTGTCAGCCTTGTCAGCAGGTGGCCAAGGACAACACCCACGCCATAGGCCTCTCAGTTCTTCCAACTCACGAGTTCTTGCTCTGAGGACACACACACACACACACAAACACACACACACACACATCATCACTGTTAAACACACACACACACACACACACACACACACACACACATCATCACTGTTAAACACACACACACACACACACACACAAAAATCCCCTCTCTTAGGCTGAACATTTGAAGACAGAGAACCCGACTCAGAGCCAATGCAACAGTGACAGTAGCCTGGAGGGGGACCTCGCCCAACTCATCAGGACCAATCAGAAGATCAGAACTACTAGATTCAACCTACTTCATTTATTGCATAAAATGTCTGCACACAATGTTTGCGGGCTCTCTTCAGATAATAATAATAATAATAATAATATGCCATTTAGCAGACGCTTTTATCCAAAGCGACTTACAGTCATGCGTGCATACATTTTTGTGTATGGGTGGTCCCGGGGATCGAACCCACTACCTTGGCGTTACAAGCGCCATGCTCTACCAGCTGAGCTACAGAAAGTGGATACTCATGGATGCGCATCGCAATTGTAAAATGTCAACACAATTGGAGACACCACGTCATTTTTGGAGACATGTTATTGACAGTAAACTATTGTAGATGCGACTGCTAACTAAATAAAACATTTTAGCTGGCTAGCTAATCATCTTAGCTAAATGTGGGGTAAACAATTCAGTTATTTACCGTTAATTTGAGGGATTGGGGTGAAAGAAATCGAGTTACATAGTGATACTTTACGATATACTGTATTGACAATATCGCAATATTTTAGCGCTAGTTGGCTGTACCTGCACCAAAACACCATTATTGTTCCTTCATAGCTTGTTCTCAATCTTTTCACATTGGGAGCCAATTTGTTTTCAGCACTTTTATTTCCATGACTGATCAAAACTCGTTCTCATGGCTTTCTGATCCCTCTGCAACAGACATATGGTGCGCAATAAAATCACAGTATCGAATCGCAATACGTATAGAATCATGAGACTACGTAATGCTGATGCATATATCTTATCGTGAGGTTCCTGGCAATTCCCAGCCCAAGTTCATTTGCCACAACAAATCTCTTCGCTAGCAAATGCGATGTCTTCTCCAAAACGGCAATGTGTCTCCAGCAATGTTTACTTTTTTGACGTTCTATGGCATCTCCACTTTCCAAGCATATATGACCACATGTAATATTTTGGTAAGTGATGCAAATAGTGAACTATGTAGGGCCAGGATGTAAAATATATGTAGCTGCAGCAATTTCTCTTATCTGATATGGTAAGTAATGGGGCTTAATTTATAGCTCCCTAAGAGTTTGACGAACGGGTCCGTGCACGCGATTCCAGATATCTTTACCTCTGAATAAACTGCCTTTATTATACCATATCCACCCCTGTCCAAAGTCTCTACTTGGTCTCAGTTCTCCAGTAAACTTGTGATTATCAACACTAACCTCATCGTTGTGGCGGCGGACAGCTAGCCTGTATCCCTCATCAAGTTGAGTGGCAATGTTATTTTTCCGTTCGTACCAATTTTTGGAAAATCCTCGGGTGTAGGACTTTCCGCCTTTAGTAGAAACCTGTTGAATTATTAAATTTGGTCTGGGAGGTCCTAATTGTTTCGTTGCCAATTTATCTTCATTTGTTCGCCGACAAAAAGGAACTTCTTTCAAAGACACAATCTGCTCTTTTCTCAGTTACGTTCATGGTTACGTTACGTTACGTATGACGAAAGCGCGTAAGTGCAAGCCCTCAGACACCCATAGAGATTGTATTGAAGGCTCTGAAATTTGAAAAAAATAGATTTTACATTAGAGGCTATGAGAGACTTCTGGGCGATTTTCAACCTGACTGAAATCGCCCCAAAAGGGGGGGGAGCCATTTGAAGCACGACTTTAGCCTGATTCGACATTTAGTGGCAGTGTGGCACTGTGGCAGATCAGACGTATAGATTACAACACTGATAACTACTGTTGCCGTGATATAATTGATTAGAAAAAAAATCCCTTCCTTTTCCCGTTTGGCAGTGCGTCGCCCATATCGCCCTATTGAACAGGCCGCCCCTGACATGGAATATTGTTTGTCTGTTTCCATACAACTATGCATTAAGAGTAATGCAACAGTTACTTATCATTTTGAGCAGTTGTATCAATTGATAGTTGGATAATTGTAATGAAATGAGTAGACACTCATCTGAAATGTAATGTGTGAATTGCCTTTTGAAATAGTAGTACTTTGATGTTAAGTTGTGTCATATTGAACAGGTGACTTTTGTTAAATGAACAAATGATCTTAGTTTTATGTGTATTGTATCCAAGCAATTGAAAAAAGTGTTAGAGTTTTGAAAAATGTGCATTTTGATCATTGGTTGTGAGTTTTGTGTCTAGAGTTTTGAAAAATGACGTCAAGGTTCTGAAATTAGTGCCAAAGTGATTGTAAAAAACTGTAAGTTGCACTCTGTGTGCAATAATAGTGTTTAACATGATTTTTTTATGACTAGGGAGGTTTTCCAATGCCTCGCAAAGAAGGGCACCTATTGGTAGATGAGTAAAAATGAAAAAAGCAGACATTCCAAATATATTCCAAAACATCCTGTTTGCAATAAGGCACTAAAGTAAAACTGCAAAAAATGTGGCAAAGAAATAAACTTTATGTCCTGAATACAAAGCGTTATGTTTGGGGCAAATCCAACACATCACTGAATACCAACCTCTCACACTGGGATAATCCAAAATGCACGTAAACAGGTATTTAATCGAAACATGAATATCTCAGAATAATAATCAATCCTTTTCAGAAGTTTCAATATCAATAGCCAAAACATAATATATGCCATCATATTAGGATGTAAAATAAATAAAACGATACTAGGAAACCACCCCTCAACACAGAAGATTCTAATTATTGAGCTCCCAAGCTTGATGGATATCTATGGGCTTGTCCAGTGTGGCTCCTGGTCAGTCTGTAAACAATCCCTGGTGATGAGCAGGCCTTACCTGGCTGCCCATCCACACCACTCCGGCCAACTGATGTTTCTTCTCCATGATGAGTCTGGATTTGCCTCCCTCCCGCACGATTTCTAGAACGTGAACACATTCTGACCATTCTGATTGGTCCCAGAAACCGATGGGTTGGGCAGACCAGCCTACATGATGACGTTATCTTTTTTTTAAAACTCTGATTGGTTAGATTTGTTAGAGACGATCCAATCGCTGATTAATTTGTTTTGTACAACGGCCTCTCATTTTGAAGTCATACAAAAGGCTTCTAGAATGGCCGTTTCAGACAGAATGGATGTAGCGATCATAAAGCAGTGGAATTAAATTCAGGGTGAGTCGTGAGGCAAGAGTAGGCCTCCATGTCGGCAATACAAAGTAACTTTAAACTCTACGCAATGTTACAAGTTCGTCTTGCCTGTGATCTTTCATGTAACAAATGCAATGCATTTTAAGGCTTTAGCCACATGATTATGGTTACACACGCTGGCAAATGACTCGCAGAAACTTTAACAAACATTTTCAATACATGTTTAGCACCATTGAGGGGACAGCAATAGAGGGAAATGTCCCACGTGACAAGCACTCTTCAGTCAAGTCAGACTGTTACAATAATCACCAGTAGGCCTGTGATTAAATACACCTACTGTCACTGCTCAGAAGACTTTGATACACACGATTATGTTGTTGTCTCTTATTCAGAGTAAGTCCATGTGTCACTTATGTAAGCTCTCCCAGTGAAGTAGGCTACAGAAGCCTATGTTATGGTAGTCCATATAATGATGTAAGCTCTCCCAGTGAAGTAGCCTACAGAAACCTATGTTATGGTAGTCCATCCTATTCAGATTCAGTCCTCTTCAGCAGTGTCCTATAGCTCTGGTTCAACATCCTCTATGAGGAACAGAAAGGAAGAGTTCATCTATGGACATGAGAAAGGTGTGTGTGTGTGTGCGCCCATTTGAGTGTGTGTGTGTGTGTGTGTGTGTGTGCTCCCGTTTGATGTGTGTGTGTGTGTGTGTGTGTGTGTGTGTGTGTGTGTGTGTGCTCCTGTTTGAGTGTGTGTGTGTGTGTGTGTGTGTGCGCCCATTTGAGTGTGTGTGTGTGTGTGTGTGTGTGTGCTCCCGTTTGAGTGTGTGTGTGTATATGTGTGTGTGTGTGTGTGTGCTCCCGTTTGAGTGTGTGTGTGTGTGTGTGTGTGTGTGTGTGCTCCCGTTTGAGTGTGTGTGTGTGTGTGTGTGCGCCCATTTGAGTGTGTGTGTGTGTGTGTGTGCTCCCGTTTGAGTGTGTGTGTGTGTGTGTGTGCTCCCGTTTGAGTGTGTGTGTGTGTGTGTGTGTGTGTGTGCGCCCATTTGAGTGTGTGTGTGTGTGTGTGCGCCCGTTTGTGTGTGTGTGTGTGTGTGTGTTTGTGTGTGCGTGTTTGTGTGCGTGTTTGAGTCACATGGAGGGACATGAGAAAGATAGAGAGGATTGATAATGATAATTCAGGTCCTTTGTGACTAGAGACATAGCCTCTAGGTTGAAAAGAGAAAAGAGTAAGATCTCCTCATAGCGTCCCATTCACAGATACTGACATACCACTGGACTGACTGGTCTCGACATTTCTGAATGACACCTAAGCTGTTGTAAGGATACTGTGTCACATTGGCTGACAGCTCTCTCTGAAAGGTGCTGTGTGAGACATGCGTTTCTGTCACAATGTGCAACCCAAAACCCAATGTAAACATGGATCACGTAATGGGGATTGGAAGTGTTCACAAGATGCTGATATTAGTGGGTTGGTTGTGTTATGTTTAAGCATAAGGCCCGAGGGGGTGTGGTATATGACCAATATACCACAGCTAAGGGCTGTTCTTACGCATGACGCAACGCGGAGTGCCTGGATACAGCCCTTAGCCGTGGTATATTGGCCATATACCACAAACCCCTGAGGTGCCTTACTGCAATTATAAACTGGTTACCAACGTAATTAGAACAGGTAAAAGTAATGTTTTGTCATACCTGTGGTATACAGTCTCATATACCACGGCTTTCAGCCAATCAGCTTTCAGGGCTCCAACCACCCAGTTTATAATATGGATTATGTAGCACAGGAGGTTGGTGGCACCTTAATTGGGGAGGACGGGCTCGTGGTAATGGCTGGAGCGGAATAGGTGGAATGGTATCAAATACATGGTTTCCATGGTTTCCATGTGGTTGATGCCATTCCACTTTTAATTTATTTTATTTTATTTTACCTTTATTTAACTAGGCAAGTCAGTTAAGAACAAATTCTTATTTACAAGGACGGCCTACACCGGCAAAACCCGGACGACACTGGGCCAATTGTGCGCCGCCCCTATGGGACTCCCAATCACGGCCAGTTGTGATACAGCCTGGAATCGAACCAGGGAGTCTGTAGTGACGCCTCAAGCACTGAGATGCAGTGCCTTAGACCGCTGCGCCACTCGGTCTGTAGTGACGCCTCAAGCACTGAGATGCAGTGCCTTAGAGCGCTGCGCCACTCGGGAGCCCCTTTGGCTCCGTTCCAGACATTATTATGAGCCGTTCTCCCCTCAGCAGCCTCCACTGTTATGTAGTTATGGGTTATGCACTTATATCAGTGTTTATATTATGTCATTCCTTGGATCCCTGCCAAGGTGTTTAACGAACTCTAATGACTGAGCTCTGACCAGCTTGCTAATTGTCTGGGAAAAAACAGTTTGTCTGGTAAAAACCAGGTTGTTGGTTGCACTGGTATTTGTCTCCCTCTTCTGGTAGTTAGTGGTATGTTTCAGACATTAATCCTCAACCACAGTTCATGAGGGCCTCGGGTGTCTGCTGGTTGTCTTTCTGTATTGTCATGGCCTATAGATTATTCCATAGTATCTTTGATGATTTCCTATATTATGAAAATGTTCAGATATCCCGCCCTTGCAAAACACATAGTGAAGCATGCTCCTTCTAAGCCAAAAGGCCAGCCTAGTGAGGACAGGGTAGTAGGCCTTGATGTAGAGTCGGCCTCTGGATGAATGCCATCAAAGGAAGTTAACAAGTGTTAATATGCTGTCACAAGTTGCCTGTCAATATCAGTGATCTGACTGTTTCGCCACACTGCTTTCTGTAATGTGTATTTTCTTCCAGTAGATGTCAGCACAGTATTACTGTTAGACAGTAAACATAGTGGCTGAAAAATCAAGTGTGTGTGTGTGTGTGTGTGTGTGTGTGTGTGTGTGTGTGTGTGTGTGTGTGTGTGTGTGTGTGAGTGCGTGACCGCGTGATTGTGTGTGTCACTAACGCAGTTGTCAGTCATGATATCATCTTGGCCAGGTGTTGTCTGCTTAGGGAGACTGTAACTTGGTCAGTGTTGTCTGCTTGGGGAGACTGTAACGTGGTCAGGGCTGTCTGTCACTCTGACAACACTCACAGGTCTGAATCCCTTTTAACACAACTTCCTCAGTTGTCTGGGTGATGTATGATGACATGGGGTCCATTTAGTGATAGTGATCTCTGTGCTGTGTGTCTGTTAGGTAATGGAGATCGATACAGAATGTGTTGTGGGCTGTTAGATCATGGAGATCGAAACAGAATGTGTTGTGGGCTGTTAGGTAATGGAGATCGATACAGAATGTGTTGTGGGCTGTTAGGTAATGGAGATCGGTACAGAATGTGTTGTGGGCTGTTAGGTAATGGAGATCGATACAGAATGTGTTGTGGGCTGATAGGTAATGGAGATCGATACAGAATGTGTTGTGGGCTGTTAGGTAATGGAGATCGATACAGAATGCGTTGTGGGCTGTTAGGTAATGGAGATCGATACAGAATGTGTTGTGGGCTGTTAGGTAATGGAGATCGATACAGAATGTGTTGTGGGCTGATAGGTAATGGAGATCGGTACAGAATGTGTTGTGGGCTGTTAGGTAATGGAGATCGATACAGAATGCGTTGTGGGCTGTTAGGTAATGGAGATCAAAACAGAATGTGTTGTGGGCTGTTAGGTAATGGAGATCAAAACAGAATGTGTTGTGGGCTGTTAGGTAATGGAGATCGGTACAGAATGTGTTGTGGGCTGATAGGTAATGGAGATCGATACAGAATGTGTTGTGGGCTGTTAGGTAATGGAGATCGATACAGAATGCGTTGTGGGCTGTTAGGTAATGGAGATCGATACAGAATGTGTTGTGGGCTGTTAGGTAATGGAGATCGATACAGAATGTGTTGTGGGCTGTTAGGTAATGGAGATCGATACAGAATGTGTTGTGGGCTGATAGGTAATGGAGATCGATACAGAATGTGTTGTGGGCTGTTAGGTAATGGAGATCGATACAGAATGTGTTGTGGGCTGTTAGGTAATGGAGATTGGTACAGAATGTGTTGTGGGCTGTTAGGTAATGGAGATCGATACAGATTGTGTTGTGGGCTGTTAGGTAATGGAGATCGGTACAGAATGTGTTGTGGGCTGTTAGGTAATGGAGATTGATACAGAATGTGTTGTGGGCTGATAGGTAATGGAGATCAAAACAGAATGCGTTGTGGGCTGTTAGGTAATGGAGATCGATACAGAATGCGTTGTGGGCTGTTAGGTAATGGAGATCGATACAGAATGCGTTGTGGGCTGATAGGTAATGGAGATCGGTACAGAATGTGTTGTGGGCTGTTAGGTAATGGAGATCGATACAGAATGTGTTGTGGGCTGATAGGTAATGGAGATCGATACAGAATGTGTTGTGGGCTGTTAGGTAATGGAGATCGATACAGAATGCGTTGTGGGCTGTTAGGTAATGGAGATCGATACAGAATGCGTTGTGGGCTGTTAGGTAATGGAGATCGATACAGAATGCGTTGTGGGCTGTTAGGTAATGGAGATCGATACAAAATGTGTTGTGGGCTGATAGGTAATGGAGATCGATACAGAATGTGTTGTGGGCTGATAGGTAATGGAGATCGGTACAGAATGTGTTGTGGGCTGATAGGTAATGGAGATCGATACAGAATGCGTTGTGGGCTGATAGGTAATGGAGATCGATACAGAATGCGTTGTGGGCTGTTAGGTAATGGAGATCGATACAGAATGCGTTGTGGGCTGATAGGTAATGGAGATCGATACAGAATGCGTTGTGGGCTGATAGGTAATGGAGATCGATACAGAATGCGTTGTGGGCTGATAGGTAATGGAGATCGATACAGAATGCGTTGTGGGCTGATAGGTAATGGAGATCGATACAGAATGCGTTGTGGGCTGATAGGTAATGGAGATCGATACAGAATGCGTTGTGGGCTGATAGGTAATGGAGATCGATACAGAATGCGTTGTGGGCTGATAGGTAATGGAGATCTATACAGAATGTGTTGTGGGCTGTTAGGTAATGGAGATCGATACAGAATGCGTTGTGGGCTGATAGGTAATGGAGATCGATACAGAATGCGTTGTGGGCTGTTAGGTAATGGAGATCGATACAGAATGTGTTGTGGGCTGTTAGGTAATGGAGATCGATACAGAATGTGTTGTGGGCTGTTAGGTAATGGAGATCGGTACAGAATGCGTTGTGGGCTGATAGGTAATGGAGATCTATACAGAATGCGTTGTGGGCTGTTAGGTAATGGAGATCGATACAGAATGCGTTGTGGGCTGTTAGGTAATGGAGATCGATACAGAATGCGTTGTGGGCTGTTAGGTAATGGAGATCGGTACAGAATGCGTTGTGGGCTGATAGGTAATGGAGATCGGTACAGAATGCGTTGTGGGCTGATAGGTAATGGAGATCGGTACAGAATGCGTTGTGGGCTGATAGGTAATGGAGATCGGTACAGAATGCGTTGTGGGCTGTTAGGTAATGGAGATCGGTACAGAATGCGTTGTGGGCTGATAGGTAATGGAGATCGGTACAGAATGCGTTGTGGGCTGATAGGTAATGGAGATCGATACAGAATGCGTTGTGGGCTGATAGGTAATGGAGATCGATACAGAATGTGTTGTGGGCTGATAGGTAATGGAGATCGATACAGAATGTGTTGTGGGCTGATAGGTAATGGAGATCGATACAGAATGCGTTGTGGGCTGATAGGTAATGGAGATCGATACAGAATGTGTTGTGGGCTGTTAGGTAATGGAGATCGGTACAGAATGCGTTGTGGGCTGATAGGTAATGGAGATCGATACAGAATGCGTTGTGGGCTGATAGGTAATGGAGATCGATACAGAATGCGTTGTGGGCTGTTAGGTAATGGAGATCGATACAGAATCGTTGTGGGCTGATAGGTAATGGAGATCGATACAGAATGCGTTGTGGGCTGATAGGTAATGGAGATCGATACAGAATGCGTTGTGGGCTGATAGGTAATGGAGATCGATACAGATTGTGTTGTGGGCTGTTAGGTAATGGAGATCGGTACAGAATGCGTTGTGGGCTGTTAGGTAATGGAGATCGGTACAGAATGCGTTGTGGGCTGTTAGGTAATGGAGATCGGTACAGAATGCGTTGTGGGCTGATAGGTAATGGAGATCGGTACAGAATGCGTTGTGGGCTGATAGGTAATGGAGATCGATACAGAATGCGTTGTGGGCTGATAGGTAATGGAGATCGATACAGAATGCGTTGTGGGCTGTTAGGTAATGGAGATCGATACAGAATGCGTTGTGGGCTGATAGGTAATGGAGATCGATACAGAATGCGTTGTGGGCTGATAGGTAATGGAGATCGATACAGATTGTGTTGTGGGCTGTTAGGTAATGGAGATCGGTACAGAATGCGTTGTGGGCTGTTAGGTAATGGAGATCGGTACAGAATGCGTTGTGGGCTGTTAGGTAATGGAGATCGGTACAGAATGCGTTGTGGGCTGATAGGTAATGGAGATCGGTACAGAATGCGTTGTGGGCTGATAGGTAATGGAGATCGATACAGAATGCGTTGTGGGCTGATAGGTAATGGAGATCGATACAGAATGTGTTGTGGGCTGTTAGGTAATGGAGATCGGTACAGAATGCGTTGTGGGCTGTTAGGTAATGGAGATCGGTACAGAATGCGTTGTGGGCTGTTAGATCATGGAGATCGGTACAGAATGCGTTGTGGGCTGATAGGTAATGGAGATCGGTACAGAATGCGTTGTGGGCTGATAGGTAATGGAGATCGGTACAGAATGCGTTGTGGGCTGATAGGTAATGGAGATCGGTACAGAATGCGTTGTGGGCTGTTAGGTAATGGAGATCGGTACAGAATGCGTTGTGGGCTGTTAGATCATGGAGATCGGTACAGAATGCGTTGTGGGCTGATAGGTAATGGAGATCGGTACAGAATGCGTTGTGGGCTGATAGGTAATGGAGATCGGTACAGAATGCGTTGTGGGCTGATAGGTAATGGAGATCGGTACAGAATGCGTTGTGGGCTGATAGGTAATGGAGATCGATACAGAATGCGTTGTGGGCTGATAGGTAATGGAGATCGATACAGAATGCGTTGTGGGCTGTTAGGTAATGGAGATCGATACAGAATGCGTTGTGGGCTGTTAGGTAATGGAGATCGGTACAGAATGTGTTGTGGGCTGTTAGGTAATGGAGATCGATACAGAATGTGTTGTGGGCTGTTAGGTAATGGAGATCGGTACAGAATGTGTTGTGGGCTGATAGGTAATGGAGATCGGTACAGAATGCGTTGTGGGCTGATAGGTAATGGAGATCGATACAGAATGCGTTGTGGGCTGATAGGTAATGGAGATCGGTACAGAATGCGTTGTGGGCTGATAGGTAATGGAGATCGGTACAGAATGCGTTGTGGGCTGTTAGGTAATGGAGATCGGTACAGAATGTGTTGTGGGCTGATAGGTAATGGAGATCGGTACAGAATGCGTTGTGGGCTGTTAGGTAATGGAGATCGGTACAGAATGTGTTGTGGGCTGATAGGTAATGGAGATCGGTACAGAATGCGTTGTGGGCTGTTAGGTAATGGAGATCGGTACAGAATGTGTTGTGGGCTGATAGGTAATGGAGATCGGTACAGAATGCGTTGTGGGCTGATAGGTAATGGAGATCGGTACAGAATGTGTTGTGGGCTGATAGGTAATGGAGATCGGTACAGAATGCGTTGTGGGCTGATAGGTAATGGAGATCGATACAGAATGCGTTGTGGGCTGATAGGTAATGGAGATCGGTACAGAATGCGTTGTGGGCTGATAGGTAATGGAGATCGATACAGAATGTGTTGTGGGCTGATAGGTAATGGAGATCGATACAGAATGCGTTGTGGGCTGTTAGGTAATGGAGATCGGTACAGAATGCGTTGTGGGCTGATAGGTAATGGAGATCGATACAGAATGTGTTGTGGGCTGATAGGTAATGGAGATCGGTACAGAATGTGTTGTGGGCTGATAGGTAATGGAGATCAAAACAGAATGCGTTGTGGGCTGATAGGTAATGGAGATCGGTACAGAATGCGTTGTGGGCTGATAGGTAATGGAGATCGGTACAGAATGCGTTGTGGGCTGATATGTAATGGAGATCGGTACAGAATGCGTTGTGGGCTGATAGGTAATGGAGATCGATACAGAATGTGTTGTGGGCTGATAGGTAATGGAGATCGATACAGAATGCGTTGTGGGCTGTTAGGTAATGGAGATCGGTACAGAATGCGTTGTGGGCTGATAGGTAATGGAGATCGATACAGAATGTGTTGTGGGCTGATAGGTAATGGAGATCGGTACAGAATGTGTTGTGGGCTGATAGGTAATGTAGATCAAAACAGAATGCGTTGTGGGCTGATAGGTAATGGAGATCGATACAGAATGTGTTGTGGGCTGATAGGTAATGGAGATCGGTACAGAATGCGTTGTGGGCTGATAGGTAATGGAGATCGGTACAGAATGCGTTGTGGGCTGATAGGTAATGGAGATCGATACAGAATGTGTTGTGGGCTGTTAGGTAATGGAGATCGGTACAGAATGCGTTGTGGGCTGATAGGTAATGGAGATCGGTACAGAATGCGTTGTGGGCTGTTAGGTAATGGAGATCGGTACAGAATGCGTTGTGGGCTGTTAGATCATGGAGATCGGTACAGAATGCGTTGTGGGCTGATAGGTAATGGAGATCGGTACAGAATGCGTTGTGGGCTGATAGGTAATGGAGATCGGTACAGAATGTGTTGTGGGCTGATAGGTAATGGAGATCGATACAGATTGTGTTGTGGGCTGTTAGGTAATGGAGATCGGTACAGAATGCGTTGTGGGCTGTTAGGTAATGGAGATCGGTACAGAATGCGTTGTGGGCTGTTAGGTAATGGAGATCGGTACAGAATGCGTTGTGGGCTGATAGGTAATGGAGATCGATACAGAATGCGTTGTGGGCTGATAGGTAATGGAGATCGATACAGAATGCGTTGTGGGCTGTTAGGTAATGGAGATCGATACAGAATGCGTTGTGGGCTGATAGGTAATGGAGATCGATACAGAATGCGTTGTGGGCTGATAGGTAATGGAGATCGATACAGAATGCGTTGTGGGCTGATAGGTAATGGAGATCGATACAGATTGTGTTGTGGGCTGTTAGGTAATGGAGATCGGTACAGAATGCGTTGTGGGCTGTTAGGTAATGGAGATCGGTACAGAATGCGTTGTGGGCTGTTAGGTAATGGAGATCGGTACAGAATGCGTTGTGGGCTGATAGGTAATGGAGATCGGTACAGAATGCGTTGTGGGCTGATAGGTAATGGAGATCGATACAGAATGCGTTGTGGGCTGATAGGTAATGGAGATCGATACAGAATGCGTTGTGGGCTGTTAGGTAATGGAGATCGATACAGAATGCGTTGTGGGCTGATAGGTAATGGAGATCGATACAGAATGCGTTGTGGGCTGATAGGTAATGGAGATCGATACAGATTGTGTTGTGGGCTGTTAGGTAATGGAGATCGGTACAGAATGCGTTGTGGGCTGTTAGGTAATGGAGATCGGTACAGAATGCGTTGTGGGCTGTTAGGTAATGGAGATCGGTACAGAATGCGTTGTGGGCTGATAGGTAATGGAGATCGGTACAGAATGCGTTGTGGGCTGATAGGTAATGGAGATCGATACAGAATGCGTTGTGGGCTGATAGGTAATGGAGATCGATACAGAATGTGTTGTGGGCTGTTAGGTAATGGAGATCGGTACAGAATGCGTTGTGGGCTGTTAGGTAATGGAGATCGGTACAGAATGCGTTGTGGGCTGTTAGATCATGGAGATCGGTACAGAATGCGTTGTGGGCTGATAGGTAATGGAGATCGGTACAGAATGCGTTGTGGGCTGATAGGTAATGGAGATCGGTACAGAATGCGTTGTGGGCTGATAGGTAATGGAGATCGGTACAGAATGCGTTGTGGGCTGTTAGGTAATGGAGATCGGTACAGAATGCGTTGTGGGCTGTTAGATCATGGAGATCGGTACAGAATGCGTTGTGGGCTGATAGGTAATGGAGATCGGTACAGAATGCGTTGTGGGCTGATAGGTAATGGAGATCGGTACAGAATGCGTTGTGGGCTGATAGGTAATGGAGATCGGTACAGAATGCGTTGTGGGCTGATAGGTAATGGAGATCGATACAGAATGCGTTGTGGGCTGATAGGTAATGGAGATCGATACAGAATGCGTTGTGGGCTGTTAGGTAATGGAGATCGATACAGAATGCGTTGTGGGCTGTTAGGTAATGGAGATCGGTACAGAATGTGTTGTGGGCTGTTAGGTAATGGAGATCGATACAGAATGTGTTGTGGGCTGTTAGGTAATGGAGATCGGTACAGAATGTGTTGTGGGCTGATAGGTAATGGAGATCGGTACAGAATGCGTTGTGGGCTGATAGGTAATGGAGATCGATACAGAATGCGTTGTGGGCTGATAGGTAATGGAGATCGGTACAGAATGCGTTGTGGGCTGATAGGTAATGGAGATCGGTACAGAATGCGTTGTGGGCTGTTAGGTAATGGAGATCGGTACAGAATGTGTTGTGGGCTGATAGGTAATGGAGATCGGTACAGAATGCGTTGTGGGCTGTTAGGTAATGGAGATCGGTACAGAATGTGTTGTGGGCTGATAGGTAATGGAGATCGGTACAGAATGCGTTGTGGGCTGTTAGGTAATGGAGATCGGTACAGAATGTGTTGTGGGCTGATAGGTAATGGAGATCGGTACAGAATGCGTTGTGGGCTGATAGGTAATGGAGATCGGTACAGAATGTGTTGTGGGCTGATAGGTAATGGAGATCGGTACAGAATGCGTTGTGGGCTGATAGGTAATGGAGATCGATACAGAATGCGTTGTGGGCTGATAGGTAATGGAGATCGGTACAGAATGCGTTGTGGGCTGATAGGTAATGGAGATCGATACAGAATGTGTTGTGGGCTGATAGGTAATGGAGATCGATACAGAATGCGTTGTGGGCTGTTAGGTAATGGAGATCGGTACAGAATGCGTTGTGGGCTGATAGGTAATGGAGATCGATACAGAATGTGTTGTGGGCTGATAGGTAATGGAGATCGGTACAGAATGTGTTGTGGGCTGATAGGTAATGGAGATCAAAACAGAATGCGTTGTGGGCTGATAGGTAATGGAGATCGGTACAGAATGCGTTGTGGGCTGATAGGTAATGGAGATCGGTACAGAATGCGTTGTGGGCTGATATGTAATGGAGATCGGTACAGAATGCGTTGTGGGCTGATAGGTAATGGAGATCGATACAGAATGTGTTGTGGGCTGATAGGTAATGGAGATCGATACAGAATGCGTTGTGGGCTGTTAGGTAATGGAGATCGGTACAGAATGCGTTTGTGGGCTGATAGGTAATGGAGATCGATACAGAATGTGTTGTGGGCTGATAGGTAATGGAGATCGGTACAGAATGTGTTGTGGGCTGATAGGTAATGTAGATCAAAACAGAATGCGTTGTGGGCTGATAGGTAATGGAGATCGATACAGAATGTGTTGTGGGCTGATAGGTAATGGAGATCGGTACAGAATGCGTTGTGGGCTGATAGGTAATGGAGATCGGTACAGAATGCGTTGTGGGCTGATAGGTAATGGAGATCGATACAGAATGTGTTGTGGGCTGTTAGGTAATGGAGATCGGTACAGAATGCGTTGTGGGCTGATAGGTAATGGAGATCGGTACAGAATGCGTTGTGGGCTGTTAGGTAATGGAGATCGGTACAGAATGCGTTGTGGGCTGTTAGATCATGGAGATCGGTACAGAATCGTTGTGGGCTGATAGGTAATGGAGATCGGTACAGAATGCGTTGTGGGCTGATAGGTAATGGAGATCGGTACAGAATGCGTTGTGGGCTGATAGGTAATGGAGATCGGTACAGAATGCGTTGTGGGCTGATAGGTAATGGAGATCGATACAGAATGCGTTGTGGGCTGATAGGTAATGGAGATCGATACAGAATGCGTTGTGGGCTGTTAGGTAATGGAGATCGATACAGAATGCGTTGTGGGCTGTTAGGTAATGGAGATCGGTACAGAATGTGTTGTGGGCTGTTAGGTAATGGAGATCGATACAGAATGTGTTGTGGGCTGTTAGGTAATGGAGATCGGTACAGAATGTGTTGTGGGCTGATAGGTAATGGAGATCGGTACAGAATGCGTTGTGGGCTGATAGGTAATGGAGATCGATACAGAATGCGTTGTAGGCTGATAGGTAATGGAGATCGGTACAGAATGCGTTGTGGGCTGATAGGTAATGGAGATCGGTACAGAATGCGTTGTGGGCTGTTAGGTAATGGAGATCGGTACAGAATGTGTTGTGGGCTGATAGGTAATGGAGATCGGTACAGAATGCGTTGTGGGCTGTTAGGTAATGGAGATCGGTACAGAATGTGTTGTGGGCTGATAGGTAATGGAGATCGGTACAGAATGCGTTGTGGGCTGTTAGGTAATGGAGATCGGTACAGAATGTGTTGTGGGCTGATAGGTAATGGAGATCGGTACAGAATGCGTTGTGGGCTGATAGGTAATGGAGATCGGTACAGAATGTGTTGTGGGCTGATAGGTAATGGAGATCGGTACAGAATGCGTTGTGGGCTGATAGGTAATGGAGATCGATACAGAATGCGTTGTGGGCTGATAGGTAATGGAGATCGGTACAGAATGCGTTGTGGGCTGATAGGTAATGGAGATCGATACAGAATGTGTTGTGGGCTGATAGGTAATGGAGATCGATACAGAATGCGTTGTGGGCTGTTAGGTAATGGAGATCGGTACAGAATGCGTTGTGGGCTGATAGGTAATGGAGATCGATACAGAATGTGTTGTGGGCTGATAGGTAATGGAGATCGGTACAGAATGTGTTGTGGGCTGATAGGTAATGGAGATCAAAACAGAATGCGTTGTGGGCTGATAGGTAATGGAGATCGGTACAGAATGCGTTGTGGGCTGATAGGTAATGGAGATCGGTACAGAATGCGTTGTGGGCTGATAGGTAATGGAGATCGGTACAGAATGCGTTGTGGGCTGATAGGTAATGGAGATCGATACAGAATGTGTTGTGGGCTGATAGGTAATGGAGATCGATACAGAATGCGTTGTGGGCTGTTAGGTAATGGAGATCGGTACAGAATGCGTTGTGGGCTGATAGGTAATGGAGATCGATACAGAATGTGTTGTGGGCTGATAGGTAATGGAGATCGGTACAGAATGTGTTGTGGGCTGATAGGTAATGGAGATCAAAACAGAATGCGTTGTGGGCTGATAGGTAATGGAGATCGATACAGAATGTGTTGTGGGCTGATAGGTAATGGAGATCGATACAGAATGCGTTGTGGGCTGATAGGTAATGGAGATCGGTACAGAATGCGTTGTGGGCTGATAGGTAATGGAGATCGATACAGAATGCGTTGTGGGCTGATAGGTAATGGAGATCGATACAGAATGTGTTGTGGGCTGTTAGGTAATGGAGATCGGTACAGAATGCGTTGTGGGCTGATAGGTAATGGAGATCGATACAGAATGTGTTGTGGGCTGATAGGTAATGGAGATCGATACAGAATGCGTTGTGGGCTGTTAGGTAATGGAGATCGGTACAGAATGCGTTGTGGGCTGATAGGTAATGGAGATCGATACAGAATGTGTTGTGGGCTGATAGGTAATGGAGATCGGTACAGAATGTGTTGTGGGCTGATAGGTAATGGAGATCAAAACAGAATGCGTTGTGGGCTGATAGGTAATGGAGATCGGTACAGAATGCGTTGTGGGCTGATAGGTAATGGAGATCGGTACAGAATGCGTTGTGGGCTGATAGGTAATGGAGATCGGTACAGAATGCGTTGTGGGCTGATAGGTAATGGAGATCGATACAGAATGTGTTGTGGGCTGATAGGTAATGGAGATCGATACAGAATGCGTTGTGGGCTGTTAGGTAATGGAGATCGGTACAGAATGCGTTATGGGCTGATAGGTAATGGAGATCGATACAGAATGTGTTGTGGGCTGATAGGTAATGGAGATCGGTACAGAATGTGTTGTGGGCTGATAGGTAATGGAGATCAAAACAAAATGCGTTGTGGGCTGATAGGTAATGGAGATCGATACAGAATGTGTTGTGGGCTGATAGGTAATGGAGATCGGTACAGAATGCGTTGTGGGCTGATAGGTAATGGAGATCGGTACAGAATGCGTTGTGGGCTGATAGGTAATGGAGATCGATACAGAATGTGTTGTGGGCTGTTAGGTAATGGAGATCGGTACAGAATGCGTTGTGGGCTGATAGGTAATGGAGATCGGTACAGAATGCGTTGTGGGCTGTTAGGTAATGGAGATCGGTACAGAATGCGTTGTGGGCTGTTAGATCATGGAGATCGGTACAGAATGCGTTGTGGGCTGATAGGTAATGGAGATCGGTACAGAATGCGTTGTGGGCTGATAGGTAATGGAGATCGGTACAGAATGCGTTGTGGGCTGATAGGTAATGGAGATCGGTACAGAATGCGTTGTGGGCTGATAGGTAATGGAGATCGATACAGAATGCGTTGTGGGCTGATAGGTAATGGAGATCGATACAGAATGCGTTGTGGGCTGTTAGGTAATGGAGATCGATACAGAATGCGTTGTGGGCTGTTAGGTAATGGAGATCGGTACAGAATGTGTTGTGGGCTGTTAGGTAATGGAGATCGATACAGAATGTGTTGTGGGCTGTTAGGTAATGGAGATCGGTACAGAATGCGTTGTGGGCTGATAGGTAATGGAGATCGGTACAGAATGCGTTGTGGGCTGATAGGTAATGGAGATCGGTACAGAATGCGTTGTGGGCTGATAGGTAATGGAGATCGATACAGAATGTGTTGTGGGCTGATAGGTAATGGAGATCGATACAGAATGCGTTGTGGGCTGTTAGGTAATGGAGATCGGTACAGAATGCGTTGTGGGCTGATAGGTAATGGAGATCGATACAGAATGTGTTGTGGGCTGATAGGTAATGGAGATCGGTACAGAATGTGTTGTGGGCTGATAGGTAATGGAGATCAAAACAGAATGCGTTGTGGGCTGATAGGTAATGGAGATCGATACAGAATGTGTTGTGGGCTGATAGGTAATGGAGATCGGTACAGAATGCGTTGTGGGCTGATAGGTAATGGAGATCGGTACAGAATGCGTTGTGGGCTGATAGGTAATGGAGATCGATACAGAATGTGTTGTGGGCTGATAGGTAATGGAGATCGGTACAGAATGTGTTGTGGGCTGATAGGTAATGGAGATCAAAACAGAATGCGTTGTGGGCTGATAGGTAATGGAGATCGGTACAGAATGCGTTGTGGGCTGATAGGTAATGGAGATCGGTACAGAATGCGTTGTGGGCTGATAGGTAATGGAGATCGGTACAGAATGCGTTGTGGGCTGATAGGTAATGGAGATCGATACAGAATGTGTTGTGGGCTGATAGGTAATGGAGATCGATACAGAATGCGTTGTGGGCTGTTAGGTAATGGAGATCGGTACAGAATGCGTTATGGGCTGATAGGTAATGGAGATCGATACAGAATGTGTTGTGGGCTGATAGGTAATGGAGATCGGTACAGAATGTGTTGTGGGCTGATAGGTAATGGAGATCAAAACAAAATGCGTTGTGGGCTGATAGGTAATGGAGATCGATACAGAATGTGTTGTGGGCTGATAGGTAATGGAGATCGGTACAGAATGCGTTGTGGGCTGATAGGTAATGGAGATCGGTACAGAATGCGTTGTGGGCTGATAGGTAATGGAGATCGATACAGAATGTGTTGTGGGCTGTTAGGTAATGGAGATCGGTACAGAATGCGTTGTGGGCTGATAGGTAATGGAGATCGGTACAGAATGCGTTGTGGGCTGTTAGGTAATGGAGATCGGTACAGAATGCGTTGTGGGCTGTTAGATCATGGAGATCGGTACAGAATGCGTTGTGGGCTGATAGGTAATGGAGATCGGTACAGAATGCGTTGTGGGCTGATAGGTAATGGAGATCGGTACAGAATGCGTTGTGGGCTGATAGGTAATGGAGATCGGTACAGAATGCGTTGTGGGCTGATAGGTAATGGAGATCGATACAGAATGCGTTGTGGGCTGATAGGTAATGGAGATCGATACAGAATGCGTTGTGGGCTGTTAGGTAATGGAGATCGATACAGAATGCGTTGTGGGCTGTTAGGTAATGGAGATCGGTACAGAATGTGTTGTGGGCTGTTAGGTAATGGAGATCGATACAGAATGTGTTGTGGGCTGTTAGGTAATGGAGATCGGTACAGAATGCGTTGTGGGCTGATAGGTAATGGAGATCGGTACAGAATGCGTTGTGGGCTGATAGGTAATGGAGATCGGTACAGAATGCGTTGTGGGCTGATAGGTAATGGAGATCGATACAGAATGTGTTGTGGGCTGATAGGTAATGGAGATCGATACAGAATGCGTTGTGGGCTGTTAGGTAATGGAGATCGGTACAGAATGCGTTGTGGGCTGATAGGTAATGGAGATCGATACAGAATGTGTTGTGGGCTGATAGGTAATGGAGATCGGTACAGAATGTGTTGTGGGCTGATAGGTAATGGAGATCAAAACAGAATGCGTTGTGGGCTGATAGGTAATGGAGATCGATACAGAATGTGTTGTGGGCTGATAGGTAATGGAGATCGGTACAGAATGCGTTGTGGGCTGATAGGTAATGGAGATCGGTACAGAATGCGTTGTGGGCTGATAGGTAATGGAGATCGATACAGAATGTGTTGTGGGCTGATAGGTAATGGAGATCGGTACAGAATGCGTTGTGGGCTGATAGGTAATGGAGATCGATACAGAATGTGTTGTGGGCTGTTAGGTAATGGAGATCGATACAGAATGCGTTGTGGGCTGATAGGTAATGGAGATCGGTACAGAATGCGTTGTGGGCTGATAGGTAATGGAGATCGATACAGAATGTGTTGTGGGCTGTTAGGTAATGGAGATCGATACAGAATGTGTTGTGGGCTGATAGGTAATGGAGATCGGTACAGAATGCGTTGTGGGCTGATAGGTAATGGAGATCGGTACAGAATGCGTTGTGGGCTGATAGGTAATGGAGATCGATACAGAATGTGTTGTGGGCTGATAGGTAATGGAGATCGGTACAGAATGTGTTGTGGGCTGATAGGTAATGGAGATCAAAACAGAATGCGTTGTGGGCTGATAGGTAATGGAGATCGATACAGAATGTGTTGTGGGCTGATAGGTAATGGAGATCGGTACAGAATGCGTTGTGGGCTGATAGGTAATGGAGATCGGTACAGAATGCGTTGTGGGCTGATAGGTAATGGAGATCGATACAGAATGTGTTGTGGGCTGATAGGTAATGGAGATCGGTACAGAATGCGTTGTGGGCTGATAGGTAATGGAGATCGATACAGAATGTGTTGTGGGCTGTTAGGTAATGGAGATCGATACAGAATGCGTTGTGGGCTGATAGGTAATGGAGATCGGTACAGAATGCGTTGTGGGCTGATAGGTAATGGAGATCGATACAGAATGTGTTGTGGGCTGTTAGGTAATGGAGATCGATACAGAATGTGTTGTGGGCTGATAGGTAATGGAGATCGGTACAGAATGCGTTGTGGGCTGATAGGTAATGGAGATCGGTACAGAATGCGTTGTGGGCTGTTAGATCATGGAGATCGGTACAGAATGCGTTGTGGGCTGATAGGTAATGGAGATCGATACAGAATGTGTTGTGGGCTGTTAGGTAATGGAGATCGATACAGAATGTGTTGTGGGCTGATAGGTAATGGAGATCGGTACAGAATGCGTTGTGGGCTGATAGGTAATGGAGATCGGTACAGAATGCGTTGTGGGCTGTTAGATCATGGAGATCGGTACAGAATGCGTTGTGGGCTGATAGGTAATGGAGATCGATACAGAATGCGTTGTGGGCTGATAGGTAATGGAGATCAAAACAGAATGCGTTGTGGGCTGATAGGTAATGGAGATCGATACAGAATGTGTTGTGGGCTGATAGGTAATGGAGATCGGTACAGAATGCGTTGTGGGCTGATAGGTAATGGAGATCGGTACAGAATGCGTTGTGGGCTGATAGGTAATGGAGATCGATACAGAATGTGTTGTGGGCTGATAGGTAATGGAGATCGGTACAGAATGCGTTGTGGGCTGATAGGTAATGGAGATCGATACAGAATGTGTTGTGGGCTGTTAGGTAATGGAGATCGATACAGAATGCGTTGTGGGCTGATAGGTAATGGAGATCGGTACAGAATGCGTTGTGGGCTTATAGGTAATGGAGATCGATACAGAATGTGTTGTGGGCTGTTAGGTAATGGAGATCGATACAGAATGTGTTGTGGGCTGATAGGTAATGGAGATCGGTACAGAATGCGTTGTGGGCTGATAGGTAATGGAGATCGGTACAGAATGCGTTGTGGGCTGATAGGTAATGGAGATCGATACAGAATGTGTTGTGGGCTGATAGGTAATGGAGATCGGTACAGAATGTGTTGTGGGCTGATAGGTAATGGAGATCAAAACAGAATGCGTTGTGGGCTGATAGGTAATGGAGATCGATACAGAATGTGTTGTGGGCTGATAGGTAATGGAGATCGGTACAGAATGCGTTGTGGGCTGATAGGTAATGGAGATCGGTACAGAATGCGTTGTGGGCTGATAGGTAATGGAGATCGATACAGAATGTGTTGTGGGCTGATAGGTAATGGAGATCGGTACAGAATGCGTTGTGGGCTGATAGGTAATGGAGATCGATACAGAATGTGTTGTGGGCTGTTAGGTAATGGAGATCGATACAGAATGCGTTGTGGGCTGATAGGTAATGGAGATCGGTACAGAATGCGTTGTGGGCTGATAGGTAATGGAGATCGATACAGAATGTGTTGTGGGCTGTTAGGTAATGGAGATCGATACAGAATGTGTTGTGGGCTGATAGGTAATGGAGATCGGTACAGAATGCGTTGTGGGCTGATAGGTAATGGAGATCGGTACAGAATGCGTTGTGGGCTGTTAGATCATGGAGATCGGTACAGAATGCGTTGTGGGCTGATAGGTAATGGAGATCGATACAGAATGTGTTGTGGGCTGTTAGGTAATGGAGATCGATACAGAATGTGTTGTGGGCTGATAGGTAATGGAGATCGGTACAGAATGCGTTGTGGGCTGATAGGTAATGGAGATCGGTACAGAATGCGTTGTGGGCTGTTAGATCATGGAGATCGGTACAGAATGCGTTGTGGGCTGATAGGTAATGGAGATCGATACAGAATGCGTTGTGGGCTGATAGGTAATGGAGATCTATGTAGGATACAGTTAGCTCTCACCTTACAGCTGGCTCCTCTTATGGGTTCTCAGCTGATGGTACGGACCACAGCTGGCTCCTCTTATGGGTTCTCAGCTGATGGTACGGACCACAGCTGGCTCCTCTTATGGGTCCTCAGCTGATGGTACGGACCACAGCTGGCTCCTCTTATGGGTTCTCAGCTGATGGTACGGACCACAGCTGGCTCCTCTTATGGCTTCTCAGCTGATGGTACGGACCACAGCTGGCTCCTCTTATGGGTTCTCAGCTGATGGTACGGACCACAGCTGGCTCCTCTTATGGGTTCTCAGCTGATGGTACGGACCACAGCTGGCTCCTCTTATGGCTTCTCAGCTGATGGTACGGACCACAGCTGGCTCCTCTTATGGCTTCTCAGCTGATGAGTACGGACCACAGCTGGCTCCTCTTATGGTTCTCAGCTGATGGTACGGACCACAGCTGGCTCCTCTTATGGGTTCTCAGCTGATGGTACGGACCACAGCTGGCTCCTCTTATGGGTTCTCAGCTGATGAGTACGGACCACAGCTGGCTCCTCTTATGGCTTCTCAGCTGATGAGTACGGACCACAGCTGGCTCCTCTTATGGCTTCTCAGCTGATGCGTACGGACCACAGCTGGCTCCTCTTATGGGTTCTCAGCTGATGGTACGGACCACAGCTGGCTCCTCTTATGGGTTCTCAGCTGATGGTACGGACCACAGCTGGCTCCTCTTATGGCTTCTCAGCTGATGGTACGGACCACAGCTGGCTCCTCTTATGGCTTCTCAGCTGATGGTACGGACCACAGCTGGCTCCTCTTATGGCTTCTCAGCTGATGGTACGGACCACAGCTGGCTCCTCTTATGGCTTCTCAGCTGATGGTACGGACCACAGCTGGCTCCTCTTATGGCTTCTCAGCTGATGGTACGGACCACAGCTGGCTCCTCTTATGGCTTCTCAGCTGATGGTACGGACCACAGCTGGCTCCTCTTATGGCTTCTCAGCTGATGAGACGGACCACAGCTGGCTCCTCTTATGGCTTCTCAGCTGATGGTACGGACCACAGCTGGCTCCTCTTATGGCTTCTCAGCTGATGGTACGGACCACAGCTGGCTCCTCTTATGGCTTCTCAGCTGATGGTACGGACCACAGCTGGCTCCTCTTATGGCTTCTCAGCTGATGGTACGGACCACAGCTGGCTCCTCTTATGGCTTCTCAGCTGATGGTACGGACCACAGCTGGCTCCTCTTATGGCTTCTCAGCTGATGGTACGGACCACAGCTGGCTCCTCTTATGGCTTCTCAGCTGATGGTACGGACCACAGCTGGCTCCTCTTATGGCTTCTCAGCTGATGGTACGGACCACAGCTGGCTCCTCTTATGGGTCCTCAGCTGATGGTACGGACCACAGCTGGCTCCTCTTATGGGTCCTCAGCTGATGGTACGGACCACAGCTGGCTCCTCTTATGGCTTCTCAGCTGATGGTACGGACCACAGCTGGCTCCTCTTATGGGTTCTCAGCTGATGGTACGGACCACAGCTGGCTCCTCTTATGGGTTCTCAGCTGATGGTACGGACCACAGCTGGCTCCTCTTATGGGTTCTCAGCTGATGGTACGGACCACAGCTGGCTCCTCTTATGGCTTCTCAGCTGATGGTACGGACCACAGCTGGCTCCTCTTATGGGTTCTCAGCTGATGGTACGGACCACAGCTGGCTCCTCTTATGGCTTCTCAGCTGATGGTACGGACCACAGCTGGCTCCTCTTATGGCTTCTCAGCTGATGGTACGGACCACAGCTGGCTCCTCTATGGCTTCTCAGCTGATGGTACGGACCACAGCTGGCTCCTCTTATAGCTTCTCAGCTGATGGTACGGACCACAGCTGGCTCCTCTTATGGGTTCTCAGCTGATGGTACGGACCACAGCTGGCTCCTCTTATGGGTTCTCAGCTGATGGTACGGACCACAGCTGGCTCCTCTATGGCTTCTCAGCTGATGGTACGGACCACAGCTGGCTCCTCTTATGGCTTCTCAGCTGATGGTACGGACCACAGCTGGCTCCTCTTATGGCTTCTCAGCTGATGAGTACGGACCACAGCTGGCTCCTCTTATGGCTTCTCAGCTGATGGTACGGACCACAGCTGGCTCCTCTTATGGCTTCTCAGCTGATGAGTACGGACCACAGCTGGCTCCTCTTATGGGTTCTCAGCTGATGGTACGGACCACAGCTGGCTCATCTTATGGCTTCTCAGCTGATGGTACGGACCACAGCTGGCTCCTCTTATGGCTTCTCAGCTGATGGTACGGACCACAGCTGGCTCCTCTTATGGCTTCTCAGCTGATGGTACGGACCACAGCTGGCTCCTCTTATGGCTTCTCAGCTGATGGTACGGACCACAGCTGGCTCCTCTTATGCTTCTCAGCTGATGAGTACGGACCACAGCTGGCTCCTCTATGGCTTCTCAGCTGATGGTACGGACCACAGCTGGCTCCTCTTATGGGTTCTCAGCTGATGGCACGGACCACAGCTGGCTCCTCTTATGGGTTCTCAGCTGATGAGTACGGACCACAGCTGGCTCCTCTTATGGCTTCTCAGCTGATGGTACGGACCACAGCTGGCTCCTCTTATGGGTTCTCAGCTGATGGTACGGACCACAGCTGGCTCCTCTTATGGCTTCTCAGCTGATGGTACGGACCACAGCTGGCTCCTCTTATGGGTTCTCAGCTGATGGTACGGACCACAGCTGGCTCCTCTTATGGGTTCTCAGCTGATGGTACGGACCACAGCTGGCTCCTCTTATGGCTTCTCAGCTGATGGTACGGACCACAGCTGGCTCCTCTTATGGGTTCTCAGCTGATGGTACGGACCACAGCTGGCTCCTCTTATGGCTTCTCAGCTGATGGTACGGACCACAGCTGGCTCCTCTTATGGGTTCTCAGCTGATGGTACGGACCACAGCTGGCTCCAGGTGAACTATAATCCCTACGCTCTAAACGTAAATACGCCTCACTTTAGCAAAGTCAGCAAAGAATTCCCCTCAGGCGACAGACAGCTTTGTGAGTAGGCATTATAATGTTTAACCTTACCATCTATTGAATGGGCTAGACTACAGTGTCATGTGTTGTGGTAGGCAACAACACCTCCGCCATGCTGACTATCAACACGGGGGCCCCTCAGGGGTATGTGCTTAGTCCCCTCCTGTATGCCCTGTTCACCCACGACTTTGTGGTCACGCACGACTCCAACACCATCATCAAGTTTGGTGACGACACGACGGCGGTAGGACTGATCACCGACGACGATGAGGCAGCCTATAGGGAGGTCAGAGACCTGGTAGTTTGGTGCCAAGACAACAACCTCTCCCTCAACGTCAGCAAGACAAAGGAGCTGATCGTGGACTACAGGAAAGGGAGGGGTAAGCAAGCCCCCATCCACATCGATGGGGCTGTGGTGGATCGGGTTGAGAGATTCAAGTTCCTCGGTGTCCACATCACTAAGGAATTAACATGGTCAACACCACAGGAGGTTGGTGGCACCTTAATTGGGGAGGATGGGCTCGTGGTAATGACTGGAGCGGAATAGGTGGAAAGGCATCAACAACAGCAAACACATGATTTCCATTTGTTTGATGCAATTCCATTCGCTCTGTTCCAGCCATTATTATGAGCCGTCCTCCCCTCAGAAGCCTCCACTGGTCCACACACACCAAAACAGTCGTGAAGAGTGCACGACAACGCCTCTTCCCCCTCAGGAGGCTTAAAAGATTTGGCATGGGCCCTCAGATCCTCAAAAGGTTATACAGCTGCATCACCACTTGCTACGACAAATGCAAGGCACCCGACCGCAAGGCGCTACAGAGGGTGGTGAGTACGGCCCAGTACATCACTGGAGCCGAGCTCCCTGCCATCCAGAACCTCTATACCAGGCGGTGTCCAGCCACCCAAGCCATAGAATGTTCTCTCTGCTACCGCACGGCAAGTGGTACCGATGCACCACGTCTGGAACCAACAGGACCCTGAAGAGCTTCTACCCCCAAGCCATGAGACTGCTAAACAAAGGTGCTAAATAGCTAATCAAAGGGCTACCCGGACTACCTGCATTGACCCTTTTTTGTACTAACTCTGTTGCACTGACTCTATGCACACACACTGGACTCTACCCACACACTGGACTCTACCCACAAACTGGATTCTACCCACACACTGGACTCTACCCACAAACTGGATTCTACCCACACACTGGACTCTATCCACACACTCACACATACAGTGGCTTGCAAAAGTATTCATTTTTCCTATTTTGTTGCTTTAAAATTGATTTTTTGGGGGTTTGTATCATTTGATTTACACAACATGCCTACCACTTTGAAGATGCAAAATATGTTTTATTGTGAAACAAACAACAAATAAGAAAACTTGAGCGTGCATAACTATTCACCCCCCAAAGTCAATACTTTGTAGAGCCACCTTTTGCAGCAATTACAGCTGCAAGTCTCTTGGGGTATGTCTCTATAAGCTTGGCACATCTAGCCACTGGGATTTTTGCCCATTCTTCAAGGCAAAACTGCTCCAGCTCCTTCAAGTTGGATGGGTTCCGCAGGTGTACAACAATCTTTAAGTCATACCACAGATTCTCAATTGGATTGAGGTCTGGGCTTTGACTAGGCAATTCCAAGACATTTAAATATTTCCCCTTAAACCACTCAAGTGTTGTTTTAGCAGTATGCTTAGGGTCATTGTCCTGCTGGAAGGTGAACCTCCGTCCCAGTCTCAAATCTCTGGAAGACTGAAACAGGTTTCCCTCAAGAATTTCCCTGTATTTAGCGCCATCCATCATTCCTTCAATTCTGACCAGTTTCCCAGTCCCTACCGATGGAAAACATCCCCACAGCATGATGCTGCCACCACCATGCTTCACTGTGGGGATGGTGTTCTCGGGGTGATGAGAGGTGTTGGGTTTGTGCCAGACATAGCGTTTTCCTTGATGGCCAAAAAGCTCAATTTTAGTCTCATCTGACCAGAGTACCTTCTTCCATATGTTTGGGGAGTCTCCCACATGCCTTTTGGCGAACACCAAACGTGTTTGCTTATTTTTTCTTTAAGCAATGGCTTTTTTCTGGCCACTCTTCCGTAAAGCCCAGCTCTGTGGAGTGTACGGCTTAAAGTGGTCCTATGGACAGATACTCCAATCTCCGCTGTGGAGCTTTGCAGCTCCTTCAGGGTTATCTTTGGTCTCTTTGTTGCCTCTCTGATTAATGCCCTCCTTGCCTGGTCCGTGAGTTTTGGTGGGCGGCCCTCTCTTGGCAGGTTTGTTGTGGTGCCATATTTACATTTACATTTTAGTCATTTAGCAGACGCTCTTATCCAGAGCGACTTACAGTTAGTGAGTGCATACATTTTCATATTCTTTCAATTTCTTCATAATGGATTTAATGGTGCTCCGTGGGATGTTCAAAGTTTTGGATATTTTATTATAACCCAATCCTGATCTGTACTTCTCCACAACTTTGTCCCTGACCTGTTTGGAGAGCTCCTTGGTCTTCATGGTGCAGCTTGCTTGGTGGTGCCCCTTGCTTAGTGGTGTTGCAGACTCTGGGGCCTTTCAGAACAGGTGTATATATACAGAGATCATGTGACACTTAGATTGCACACAGGTGGACTTTATTTAACAAATTATGTGACTTCTGAAGGTAATTGGTTGCACCAGATCTTATTTAGGGGCTTCATAGCAAAGGGGGTGAATACATATGCACGCACCACTTTTCCGTTATTTATTTTTTAGAATTTTTTGAAACAAGTGATTTATTTCATTTCACTTCACCAATTTGGACTATTTTGTGTATGTCCATTACATGAATTCCAAATAAAAATCCATTTAAATTACAGGTTGTAATGCAACAAAATAGGAAAAACGCCAAGGGGGATGAATACTTTTGCAAGGCACTGTACTTACACTGACACCCCAACACACACATATAAACACTACATATGCCCACTCACACATACTTTCACGCTCATCACAAACGCTGCTGCTACTGTTTATTATCTATCTTGTTGCCTAGTCATTGCCTGTACATATCTACCTCAATTACCTCGTAGCCCTGCACATCAACTCGGTTCTGCTACTTCCTGTATATAATCATGTTATTACCTCGTAGCCCTGCACATTGACTCGGTTCTGCTACTTCCTGTATATATTCATGTTATTACCTCGTAGCCCTGCACATCAACTCGGTTCTGCTTCTTCCTGTATATAGTCATGTTATTTTGACTCGTTATTGTTAATCGTTATTCACTGTGGATTTATTCCTCATTTCACTGTTTCAATTTTTTTGTTTTATTTTTTATCTTTAACTCCGCATTGTTGGAAAAGGACCCGTAAAATAAGCATTTCACTGTTAGTCTACACCTGTTGTTTATGAAGCATGTGACAAAGAAAATTTGATTCGATTTTAGAATTGACGATTTTGTTTGAGTTGTGGCACAGTTAGACCACAATCATTCATCCAATGACTCAGGCTCAAATGGCACCCTATTCCCAAAAATGAGTCCCAAATGGCACCCTATTCCCTATAGATGAGTCCCAAATGGCACCCTGTTCCCTATATATGAGTCCCAAATGGCACCTTATTCCCTATATAGTGCACTACTTTTGACCAGGGCCTATTTATTTTATTTGATTTAACCTTTCTGTAAGCAGGGTGTCATGCTGAGACCACGGTCTCTTTCGCAGATCAGCCCTGCATGCAGGGGCGGCCTGTTCAATAGGGCGATATGGGCGACGCACTGCCAAACGGGAAAAGGAAGGGATTTTTTTTCTAATCAATTATATCACGGCAACAGTAGTTATCAGTGTTGTAATCTATACGTCTGATCTGCCACAGTGCCACACTGCCACTAAATGTCGAATCAGGCTAAAGTCGTAGCTTCAAATGGCTCCCCCCTTTTGGGCGATTTCAGTCAGGTTGAAAATCGCCCAGAGGTCTGTCATAGACTCCCATGTAAAATATTTTTTTTCAAATATCAGACCTTTCAATACAATCTCTATGGGTGTCTGAGGGCTTGCACTTACGCGCTTTCGTCATACGTAACGTAACCATGAGCGTAAGAAAAGAAGCGGATTGTGTCTTTGAAAGAAGTTCCTTTTTGTCGGCGAACAAATGAAGATAAATTAGCAACGAAACAATTAGGACCTCCCAGACCAAATTTAATAATTCAACAGGTTTCTACTAAAGGCGGAAAGTCCTACACCGAGGATTTTCCAAAAATTGAGTACCAACGAAAAATAACAATGCCACTCAACTGGATGAGGGATACAGGCTAGCTGTCCACCGCCACAACGATGAGGTTAGTGTTGATAATCACAAGTTTACTGGAGAACTGAGACCAAGTAGAGACTTTGGACAGGGTGGATATGGTATAATAAAGGCAGTTTATTCAGAGGTAAAGATATCTGGAATCGCGTGCACGGACCCGTTCGTCAAACTCTTAGGGAGCTATACATTAAGCCCCATTACTTACCATATCAGATAAGAGAAATTGCTGCAGCTACATATATTTTACATCCTGGCCCTACATAGTTCACTATTTGCATCACTTACCAAAATATTACATGTGGTCATATATGCTTGGAAAGTGGAGATGCCATAGAACGTCAAAAAAAGTTAACATTGCTGGAGACACATTACCGTTTTGTAGAAGACATCGCGTTTGCTAGCGAAGAGATTTGTTGTGGCAAATGAACTTGGGCTGGGAATTGCCAGGAACCTCCGCGGTAAGATATATGCATTGCGATTGCGAGTCTCATGATTCTGTACGTATTGCGGTTCGATACTGTGATTTTATTGCGCACCATATGTCTGTTGCAGAGGGATCAGAAAGCCATGAGAACGAGTTTTGATCAGTCATGGAAATAAAAGTGCTGAAAACAAATTGGCTCCCAATGTGAAAAGATTGAGAACAAGCTATGAAGGAACAATAATGGTGTTTTGGTACAGGTACAGCCAACTAGCGCTAAAATATTGCGATATTGTCAATACAGTATATCGTAAAGTATCACTATGTAACTCGATTTCTTTCACCCCAATCCCTCAAATTAACGGTAAATAACTGAATTGTTTGCCCCACATTTAGCTAAGATGATTAGCTAGCCAGCTAAAATGTTTTATTTAGTTAGCAATCGCATCTACAATAGTTTACTGTCAATAACATGTCTCCAAAAATGACGTGGTGTCTCCAATTGTGTTGACATTTTGCAATTGCGATGCGCATCCACGAGTATCCACTTTCTGTAGCTCAGCTGGTAGAGCACTGCGCTTGTAACGCCAAGGTAGTGGGTTCGATCCCGGGACCACCCATACACAAAAATGTATGCACGCATGACTGTAAGTCGCTTTGGATAAAAGCGTCTGCTAAATAGCATATTATTATTATCATTATTATTATTATTATTATTATCTGAAGAGAGCCGAAACATTGTGTGCAGACATTTTATGCAATAAATGAAGTAGGTTGAATCTAGTAGTTCTGATCTTCTGATTGGTCCTGATGAGTTGGGCGAGGTCCCCTCCAGGCTACTGTCACTGTTGCATTGGCTCTGGAGTCGGGTTCTCTGTCTTCAAATGTTCAGCCTAAGAGAGGGATTTTTGTGTGTGTGTGTGTGTGTGTGTGTGTTTAACAGTGATGATGTGTGTGTGTGTGTGTGTGTGTGTGTTTAACAGTGATGATGTGTGTGTGTGTGTGTTTGTGTGTGTGTGTGTGTGTCCTCAGGCAGAACTCGTGAGTTGGAAGAACTGAGAGGCCTATGGCGTGGGTGTTGTCCTTGGCCACCTGCTGACAAGGCTGACAAGATAGGACCCTTTTGTCCATTGTTATTGGATAGGAACAGAACTTATAACCAGCTCCTGACCTAAATAGATCTTAGCACAACATTTTACTCAACATATCATATTCCATATTCACTATAACTGTCACGGTTCAGACAGACGACAAGAGGACCACAATTGCGTCACACCAGAAAGTTTATTTAAACTTAAGGGGAAAGGGATGTAGGGAGTGAGTGAAGGCTCCAGGGGTTATCCCGTCCGATGTGCTGGGTCTGTGCCTCCCCCCAGTGGCAGCGTCGTCCCGATGGCGCCCGGTGGTTGGTGGTCCAGAAGTCCGGGAATGAAGAGTAGTCAGGAGTCGTAATGGCAGAAGCAGGTCTGGATCTCCTGAGGCAGAAGAGTATCCAAAAAACAGGCAGGTCGGGGTCACAAAACCAGGGTGAGCCAGAGCGCGAGCAAACAGGTTCCGGGTGTGAGCTTTGCAGACGATCTGACAAAGGAGAGCTGAAAGACAGGGCTATAAATACTGGGAGAGGTTAGTGGGTAATGCAGCGCAGCTGGCAGAGTAATTAGAGCCGAGCAGAGCAGGGACAGGTGGAGCTAGTTAGGCTGAGTAGAGAGAGTGGTGAGCAGAGTGGAAGAAAATTAAGGTGGTAACCCGGTGGAGTGAGAGGCTCATGACAGAACCCCCCAAGGGGCGGCCCCAGAAGTCCCAAGAGCAACACCACGCCGGGCGGGAGGAGGCCGGAGGAGGGCTGAGAACTCCTCCCGAGCGGTCCGAGTGAACGTCCTCATCCTCGGAGGAAGCCGGAGGGCCGTGGTCGGGGAGATGGGACAGGTCCCGGACCGGATCAGGCACAGGACAGGAAGCCGGGCGGGCAGGACGGTTAGAGACCCCTCTGGGGCGGCCCCTACGGATTGCAGGTTGATCAGGATGCCGTTGGTGGAAAGCGGTGATGAGAGTCCTATCCACAATCCGACTAGCTGGCACCCAGGTCCTTTCCTCAGGTCCATAGCCCTCCCAGTCAATGAGGTACTGGAGACCCCTACCCCTCCGTCTGGACCCGAAGCAGGCGGCGGGACGGTGTAAAGCCAGACCACCATCGGCGAGCCGTGGAGGAGGAGGACAAGGCGCAGCAGGGACCAGCGGACTCCTGGGCACAGGCAGGGGCTGCAGCAATCCGGCTGGGGGCTGGCAGGACGACTTGTGTTGGTTGCAGATGGGGCAGGCTTGGGCGAATTCCCGTACATCCTTCCTCAGAGAGGGCCACCAGAACCTCTGGGCGAGCAGGTTGTAAGTGCGGGTGGAGCCAGGGTGACAAGCTAGGCGGGAGTCATGTCCCCACTGAGCGACCTGGGACCTCAGGTCTTCGGGGACAAAAAGGCGGTCAGCTGGGCAAGTGCTGGGACCTGGCTGGTTACGGAGAGCCTCCAGCACCTGTTCCTCAACAGCCCAGGTCAGAGCTGCAACGATGCAGGGACTTGGCAGAATCGACACAGGGTCCTTGGAGGGGTCAGGAGGCGGAGTTAGTAGGTACTGGCCGGGGGTAGTGCGGCGGCAAGCAGGCAGGTTCGGTGGCAGTCCTCTCCCCACTCCCTGATCACCCCGGTCACCCAGTCGGGCTGAGGGTTGTGCCGGCGGAGCCATGGGTAACCCAGGATGAGGGTTGGCCTGGAGAGGGGGAGCAGGTGAAACTGGATAGTTTCTTGATGGTTTCCGGACAGACCCATCGAGACCGGGGGCCGTGACATGAGTGACCGATCCGGTAAGTGTCCGTCCAGTGCCCGGGCAGGAATAGGAGGTGTCAAACGGAGGTTCTCCAGTCCCAGTTGGCGTGCCAGCTTGATGTCCATTATGTTGGCTTCGGCGCCAGAATCCACCAGAGCAGCCAGGGTGTGAGTTGAGTCAGGGAGGCGGAGGTGAACTTGCAGCAGGGGTTTGCGGTCGGAGGACTGGATGGTCATTGAACTCAACCGGACTCCCCTATGCCCGGTGAGCTTCGGCCCTTTAAAGGGCAGGTTACCACACGATGTCCATCACCTCCACAATAGAGGCAGAGGTTTGAGGTGAAGCGTCGCTGGCGCTCTGCAGGAGTGAGAGAGGCTGCTGCCCAATCTCCATAGGCTCAGACTGATCAAGCTGAACTGGGTGAGTGGCAGTAGATGACAGGAGCCCAGTCGGATCTCTCGAATGCCGGTAGTAGGTGGACCTTGGCGCCCCCTCTCACGGCAGCGGGTCTGTATCCTTCTGTCGATCCTGACAGTCAGTGCGATGGCTTCATCAAGAGTGGAAGGCAGTTCATGGGAGACCAACTCGTCCTTGATATAGTCAGCCAAACTATGGAAGAACGCGTCCACCAACGATGGTGTGTTCCAAGAACTTCGTCTAGCCAGGGTTCGGAAGTCGATGGAATGGTCTGCGACTGTCGTCTGCCTTGTCGAATACTGAACAGTTCACGAGACGCCTCTGCGGTTGGTGAATCCAGGTCAAACACCTTCAGCATCTCCTCGGCAAACCGGTCGAAGGTTGCACATGCAGGGGTTTGACGTTCGAACTCTGCTGTTCCCCCAGAGTCGAGCTCGGCCCGTCAGGTGAGTGATGGCATACCCAACTTTAGCCCCCTCCGTGGCGAAGGTCCTTGGCTGCAAGGAGAACTGAAGTCGGCAGCTAGTCAGGAATGGCCGGACCTGGGTTGAATCGCGTTGAACCGCTCGGGGTTTCCAATCTTGGGTTCGGAGCAGCGGCTGCAATGACCCGGGGCAGGTAACTCGGGGGGCAGGGCTGGTGGGCAGACTGGCTGGGGGTCAGGTTGGTGAGGAGTTGAATGATCATGGCGAGTTGTTGTTGCTGCTGCTGGGACTGCTGCTGGTGCTGCTGGAACTGCTGATGCTGTTGGTGGCCGACCTGAAGCAGAGAGGTGATGTCGCCGCTCATGCGGCCTAGCTCTCTCTCAGTGTGTTCCAGGCGTAGCATGGCGGTGGGTTGCTCAGGTTCTTCGGTTTCCATGTCGGGGGAAGTGTGCGCTGAGTCCATGATGGTCGGATCGTACTGTCGCGGTTCAGACAGGCGACAAGAGGACCACAATTGCGTCACACCAGAAAGTTTATTTAAACTTAAGGGGAAAGGGATGTAGGGAGTGAGTGAAGGCTCCAGGGGTTATCCCGTCCGATGTGCTGGGTCTGTGCCTCCCCCCAGTGGCAGCGATGCGTCCGATGACGCCGGTGGTTGGTGGTCCAGAAGTCCGGGAATGAAGAGTAGTCAGGAGTCGTAATGGCAGAAGCAGGTCTGGATCTCCTGAGGCAGAAGAGTATCCAAAAAACAGGCAGGTCGGGGTCACAAAACCAGGGTGAGCCAGAAGCGCGAGCAAACAGGTTCGGGTGTGAGCTTTGCAGACGATCTGACAAAGGAGAGCTGAAAGACAGGGCTATAAATACTGGGAGAGGTTAGTGGGTAATGCAGCGCAGCTGGCAGAGTAATTAGAGCCGAGCAGAGCAGGGACAGGTGGAGCTAGTTAGGCTGAGTAGAGAGAGTGGTGAGCAGAGTGGAAGAAAATTAAGGTGGTAACCCGGTGGAGTGAGAGGCTCATGACAATAACAAATATATTTACTACGACATTAGCAAGAACCGCCACATCCTCAGCCGGCTAATCCAGTGTGTGAAGTTTTGCGGAGTGTTTGAGTTAGCTTTGCGAGGCAAAGATGAAACTGAGGGCTCCACCAACCCTGGTAAGCCAACACTTTTGAGATCAGTCAGTAAATGCTTCTGGTATTGACTTATATGCTGCCCCTGTCTTCATGTTGTTGCTGGACATATCTTTTTTAAAATGTGTGTAGGTCACCTAAATCATCAGAAAAATTGCCCCCCCTGAGAATTTTTTCAGGAGCCGCCACTGTTCCATGTTTAGATCATGAAAGTTTCAAAGTAACGAGATTCATTGTCACCAATTAGCGTGGAGCATGAACCAATTAGACTACATTATCTATGGATGTAATATTTCATCATCATTCTTTATCAGACACCGTTTCTATGGTCCCCTTGTAACCTTCCTTGATGAGCTCGATCAGGTCTGTAGAGCTGATGGCGTGACCTATGTCATTGTGTGGGATAATGTCAGGTTCCACCATGCTCATATGATGCAAGCATGGTTTCAGGCCCATGCACAATTGACCACCCTGTATTTACCCCCATACTCTCCTTTCCTTAACCCGATTAGAAATATTTCTCCACATGGAGATGGAAGGTTTATGATAGGCGCCCTCATGAACAAGTCACTCTTCTCCAGGCCATGGATGACGCATGCAATGACATCACGGCAGACCAGTGTCAGGCCTGGATTCGCCATGGCCAAAGGTTTTTCCCAAGATGTTTGGCTAATGAAAACATCCATTGTGATGTAGATGAGAACCTGTGGCCAAAACCACAAGACAGAGTTGATGAAAATGTAGAAGTACAGTAATCACCCCTATGTTTAGCTTTTTTACAGTACAAGCAAGCAAGTTGATGTTTTACAGTACTGTATTGTTTTTCATCAATATATTTCAGATTTTGTTCAATGATTCCACTGTTTCTGTGGTATTCTCTCTACTACTGCAGTACTTTTACAGGGATGTATTTACATGTAGTACCATAATGAAACATGTATCACCTATTTTGTACTACAATATTTAATGATTGTACGAACAATGACACAGTGAAACTATCGGTTGCTTGTGTGTGGGTGATCTAAATTAACGCTTCATTGGTATTTCACAATAAATTTGTTTTTGGAACCAATGATTGTGCAAGTGCAATAATTCTTTAAAGATATGAATGCACAATGCAATGTTTTGAACATTGGACAGCCTGTGTTACAAGTGATGACCGTTTTGAGTTTTGTGTCTAGAGTTTTGAAAAATGACGTCAAGGTTCTGAAATTAGTGCCAAAGTGATTGTAAAAAACTGTATTATGTGACTTGTTAAGCTAATTTTTACTCCTGAACGTATTTAGGCTTGCCATAACAAAGGGGTTGAATACTTATTGACTCAAGATAGTTCAGCTTTTCATTTGTTACTCATTTGTAAAAATTACAATTCCAAAACACAATTCCACTTTGACAGTATGGGGTATTGTATAGGCCAGGGACACAGTATAGGCCAGTGACACAAAATCTCAATTTAATCAATTTTAAATTCAGGCTGTAACACAACAAAATGTGTGAATACTTTCTGAAGGCACTGTAAGACCTCGTGTGCCTCTGCTACTCTATCATAGCCTCTCTTTCATACAGGTACATGTCTGTTTTCTTTTTTGTCAATGTACCTCTTCAGAGTCATTCAGTCAATGTGTTCATCCCTTGCTGCTTCTCAAATGGGCTTCTTCCCTTCTCTCACTTCCTTGGTTGCACTCTCAAGAACCTCAAGGGGGGCTAAGCCCCTGCTTGTTTTACGTTGGTATACACGGTGCATGTCTGCTCTGTAACAATACAATATTTTGAGTTCATATGCATGACACGTTGCAAAAATACTACGCATATTATGCATAAAACGGACTAAATGTAATGATCATTTCTATGGGGTATGGTGGCCATTGGCTCAACATTTTGACTATATTTGCTCACACAGCTACAAGGATGCACGTTCATGCTAGGTTTAGGACCTCATATTGAAGCGTATAGAGACTCCAACTGATGTATAGAACAATCTTAAAATGATCTACTTTGGTTTAGATACAAGCATCATGAAACCTTTAACACAATAAATTCATTTGACTTGGTGAAAATCTGTTTTTTTGGACCTAACTTGCTTATCATTTTTTCCCATGTGGCTTCTTCCTTCACATATTCCATAAAATGATGACCTCTTCCTAAATATTTGGTCACATTATTAATTTTGTGTATGGTTTCCTAGAAACGAGGGGTGGCTCAACTAACCTATGGATCAACTTACCCCACTCTCCCCTACCAGAACTCCAATAGATACACTCTGTGGAAGGGATGCAGCAATCTATGTCCTCCTTTTGTTGTTACAAAGTCTCCACGAACTCCCACTGAACACAAAGGTGTAACTAAATTCCCCTTAGGCACTCACTACTTCTTAGGGTGGATGGACATGACAATCCAACAATGGAAGGATGGACACCTACAAAAGAGGGCTTTCTCTCCAAGTGTTATCCGAAACAACACCAAACAGCACAGATTCTGGGGCGAAATACTTCCACATAGGTCGATAATTAAAATGTTCCCTTTCTCCCACAAAAGCTACCACTGCGGCCTCTCTTCTTCCCACAAGGACATATTGCATAAGGAAAGGACACTATTTCCAATATTAACGGCTCTTTTATCATCATCCACTGTCAGGCTTCCTGTTGTTGACTTCCTATTGTTGTCATGTTAGTACCCTAAGGGTCAGGAATATTCAAATCTGAACCTACAAGGTATGGACTACTGCTGGTTTCCTGTTGCATAAGCGGGACTCTAACCGGGAAGCTTATAAGAAATCCTGCTATGCCCTCCGACGAACCATCAAACAGGCAAAGCGTCAATACAGGACTAAGATTGAATCGTACTACACCGGCTCCGACGCTCGTCGGATGTGGCAGGGCTTGCAAACTATTACGGACTACAAAGGGAAGCACAGCCGCGAACTGCCCAGTGACACGAGCCTACCAGATGAGCTAAATCACTTCTATGCTCGATTCGAGGCAAGCAACACTGAAGCATGCATGAGAGCATCAGCTGTTCCGATGTGAGTAAGACCTTTAAACAGGCCAACATACACAAGGCCACAGGGCCAGACGGATTACCAAGATGTGTACTCCGAGTATGCGCTGACCAACTGGCAAGTGTCTTCACTGACATTTTCAACCTGTCCCTGTCTGAGTCTGTAATACCAACATGTTTCAAGTAGACCACCATAGTCCCTATGCCCAAGAACACTACGGTAACCTGTCTAAATGACTACCGACCCGTAGCACTCACATCTGTAGCCATGAAGTGCTTTGAAAGGCTGGTCATGGCTCACATCAACACCATTATCCCAGAAACCCTAGAACCACTCCAATTTGCATACCGCCCCAACAGATCCACAGATGATGCAATCTCTATTGCACTCTACACTGCCCTTTCACACCTGGACAAAAGGAACACCTACGTGAGAATGCTGTTCATTGACTACAGCTCAGCGTTCAACACCATAGTGACCTCAAAGCTCATCACTAAGCTAAGGACCCTGGGACTAAACACCTCCCTCTGCAACTGGATCCTGGACTTCCTGACGCACCGCCCCCAGGTGGTAAGGGTAGGTAACAACACATCTGCACCGCTGATCCTCAACACAGGGGCCCCTCAGGCTGCGTGCTCAGTCCCCTCCTGTACTCCCTGTTCACCCATGACTGCATGGCCAAGCACGACTCCAACACCATCATTAAGTTTGCCGACGACACAACAGTGGTAGGCCTGATCACTGACAATGATGAGACAGCCTATAGGGAGGAGGTCAGAGACTTGGCCGTGTGGTGCCAGAATAACAACCTCTCCCTCAACGAGATCAAGACAAAGGAGATGATTGTGGACTACAGGAAAAGGAGGACCGAGCACGCCCCCATTCTCATCGACGGGGCTGTAGTGGAGCAGGTTGAGAGCTTCAAGTTCCTTGGTTTCCACATCATCAACAAACTATCATGGTCCAAACACACCAAGACAGTTGTGAAGAGGGCACGACAAAGCCTATTCCCCCTCAGGAGACTGAAAAGATTTGGCATGGGTCCTCAGATCCTCAAAAGGTTATACAGCTACACCATCGAGAGCATCCTGACTGGTTGCATCACTGCCTGGTATGGCAACTGCTCGGCCTCCAACTGCAAGGCACTACAGAGGGTAGTGCATACGGCCCAGTACATCACTGGGGCCAAGCTTCCTGTCATCCAGGACCTCTATACCAGGCGGTGTCAAAGGAAGTTCCTAAAAATTGCCAAAGACTCCAGCCACCCTAGTCATAGACTGTTTTCTCTGCTACCACACAGCAAGCGGTACCAGAGCGCAAAGTCTAGGTCCAAAAGGCTTCTTAACAGCTTCTACCCCCAAGCCATAAGACTCCTGAACAGCTAATCAAATGGCTACCCGGACTATTTGCATTGTCCCCCCACCCTACTCTTTTTACGCTGCTACTACTTTCTGTTTATTATCTATGCATAGTCACTTTACCTCTACCCACATGTACATATTACCTCAATTACCTTGACTAACCTGTGCCCCCGCACATTGTCTCTGTACCGGTACCGGTACCCCCTGTATACAGCCTCGCTACTGTTATTTTATTTTACTGCTGCTCTTAAATTATTATTTGTGTTTTATTCTTTATCGATTTTTTACTTAATACTTATTTTTCTTAAAACTGCATTGTTGGTTAAGGGCTTGTAAGTAAGTAATTCACTGTAAGTTCTGCACCTGTTGTATTCGGCGCATGTGACAAATAAAATGTGATTTGATTTGTTCTACCTGATAATGAATTGCACCCACCTGGTGTCCCAGGTCTAAATCGGTCCCTGATTAGAAGTAGCGGAACTGGTTTCGAGATCCAGATTTGAATTTGAGGGGTCTTGGTTATAGTGCAGCTTTCCCAGGATCGCTGGATACATTTGCAGTAACTGGACAATGAGTCTGATTGACTGCCAATACGTAAATATGAAAATAGGGAGGGATAATTAAGACTTGAGGCTTTAGGCAAAAAAAGTAATTTATACACTAATCTCGCCATTTTCCATTGTATTTTATGTATTTTGTCCTAGGGTGATGTGCTGGTTTATTATTAAGTAGTCTACAGAAGACAGCTACAGTGAGGGAAAAAAGTATTTGATCCCCTGCTGATTTTGTACGTTTGCCCACTGACAAATAAATTATCAGTCTATAATTTTAATGGTAGGTTTATTTGAACAGTGAGAGACAGAATAACAACAAATAAATCCAGAAACATGCATGTCAAAAATGTTATAAATTGATTTGCATTTTAATGAGGGAAATAGGTATTTGACCCCCTCTCAATCAGAAAGATTTCTGGCTCCCAGGTGTCTTTTATACAGGTAACGAGCTGAGATTAGGAGCACACTCTTAAAGGGAGTGCTCCTAATCTCAGCTTATTACCTGTATAAGGCACCTGTCCACAAGCAATCAATCTATCAGATTCCAAACTCTCCATCATGGCCAAGACCAAAGAGCTCTCCAAGGATGTCGGGGACAAGATTGTAGACCTACACAAGGCTGAAATGGGCTACAAGACCATCGCCAAACAGCTTGGTGAGGTGACAACAGTTGGTGCGATTATTCGCAAATGGAAGAAACACAAAATAACTGTCAATCTCCCTCGGCCTGGGGCTCCATGCAAGATCTCACCTCGTGGAGTTGCAATGATCATGAAGCGGTGAGAATCAGCCCAGAACTACACGGGAGGATCTTGTCCAATGATCCCAAGGCAGCTGGGACCATAGTCACAAGAAAACAATTGGTAACACATTACGCCGTGAAGGACTGAAATCCTGCAGCGCCCGCAAGAGTCCCCCTGCTCAAGAAAGCACATATACAGACCCGTCTGAAGTTTGCCCAATGAACATCTGAATGATTCAGAGGAGAACTGGGTGAAAGTGTTGTGGTCAGATGAGACCAAAATCGAGCTCTTTGGCATCAACTCAACTCGCCGGTTGGAGGAGGGCCGAATGCTGCCTATGACCCCAAGAACACCATCCCCCGTCAAACATGGAGGTGGAAACATTATCTTTAGGGGGTGTTTTTCTGCTAAGGGGACAGGACAACTTCACGCATCAAAGGGGACGATGGCGGGCCATGTACGTCAAATCTTAGGTGAGAACCTCCTTCCCTCAGCCAGGGCATTGAAAATGAGTCGTGGATAGGTATTCCAGCATGACAATGAACCAAAACACACGGCCAAGGCAACAAAGGAGTGGCTCAAGAAGAAGCACATTAAGGTCCTGGAGTGGCCTAGCCAGTCTCCAGACCTTAATCCTATAGAAAATCTGTGGAAGGAGCTGAAGGTTTGAGTTGCCAAACGTCAGGCTCGAAACCTTAATGACTTGGAGAAGATCTGCAAAGAGGAGTGGGACAAAATCCTTCCTGAGATGTGTGCAAACCTGGTGGCCAACTACAAGAAACATCTGACCTCTGTGATTGCGTTTTTCTGGATTTTTTTGTTGTTATTCTGTCTCTCACTGTTCAAATAAACCTACCATTAAAATTATAGACTGATCAGTTCTTTGTCAGTGGGCAAACGTACAAAATCAGCAGGTGATCAAATACTTTTTTCCCTCAATGTATACCAAGGTGGCTGCAATGTCAAATGCAGCAGCAGTAAATCCAATCAAATCAAATCAAATGTTATTTGTCACATGCTTCGTAAACAACAGATGTAGACTAACAGTGAAATGCTTACTAGTGGCCCTTCCCAACAATGCAGAAGCACAATTGGCCAGGAGCCTGTTAAACAGCCGCCATTTTCCTCAGCACTCGGTGGCAGGACAGTATTAGATGCAACACTAGGTGGCAGTAGAGGAGTATTAGATACAACACCATACATTATGTCTCTCTGGGAGGTGCTGTGGTGTGTATCTACCTCTCTCTGTCAGTCAATCTACCACGAAACTAAAGCTTGGGTTCAGAACACACACACTGCAAACACAGAGCGAGAGAGAGCGAGGGGGGGGGGATATATTAAGAGAGTTCTGGAATTCAAGCATTCCATTTGGATATGCGGAGTGTACATTATCTTCTATCAGAGGACACAAAAAGGTTCTCTAGATGGTTACAGAACTAAAGGCTAACCCTTTGGACTGGCTCATCAGGTCTGGATCCTGGTGTCTGGCTAGAACCGATATTCAAACACAGCAGTGGAAAACTGGTGACTTACTGGCTGCTCTCCACTCTTTTCCCTGTGCATCTTTTCCACCTAGCCAGCCGAACATACAGACAGCTCCGATGAGAACTTGTTGATTTATATACCAGCCAGGCAAAGAGGAATGCTGTTACTCAGACTGCTGGTGTAAAGGAAAAACGATGGGGTGAAAATACCCATGAATGTGGCCAACCTGCCTGGGCTGGAAGCTGCTTCTACTGCAACACATGAATGTGGCCAACCTGCCTGGGCTGGAAGCTGCTGCTACTGCAACCCATGAATGTGGCCAACCTGCCTGGGCTGGAAGCTGCTGCTACTGCAACCCATGAATGTGGCCAACCTGCCTGGGCTGGAAGCTGCTTCTACTGCAACACATGAATGTGGCCAACCTGCCTGGGCTGGAAGCTGCTTCTACTGCAACACATGAATGTGGCCAACCTGCCTGGGCTGGAAGCTGCTTCTACTGCAACACATCTGAACAGTGTCTGGATGGAACATACACCTTTAACACAGTAATGTGCAGTGAGTTAAGTCATGCATGGCACAGATGACAGAAAAGCTGTGTGTGTTTGTGTATGTGGTTGTGTGTGTGTGTGTGTGTGTGTGTGCGTGTGAGCGTGCATGCGTGTGTAACCATGTGTTTGCGATTAGATTTTGGTGTAGACTTAATCATATGCTCTAATGTTTTATTGTATGTGGGGTAATTGGGTGACTGAAATGGTCTGTGTAATTTGGGTGAATTATGGTAAATGGTTTACATTCTACTTGTGTATGTAATTTGGGGTTATTGAGGTGGGGAACTTTTAGAGTGTGCCATTTTAGTTTTGGAGTAACTACACTGATGTGTTTAGAAACATATCTTGGTTGGGGTAGCAGTGTAACGTTATTTTTATTGCCTGCTAATTGGCAAAGCAATGAGAGATCTGGATTGAAATATGTTTGCACTCATCAGCACAAAAGCTCACTCTCTCTCTAGCTACAGTATCACTGTGACAAAGCAACATGTACTGTAGTGAGACACTAAGCTTCAGCCTCACACTGACCAGTTGACTACTCTCTTTAGCTCACCTGAGTTAGAGTACCTCATGATAAGCTGTAGACCACACTATTTACCAAGAGAGTTTTCATCTATATTTTTCCTAGCTGTCTATTTACCGATGCTGGCACTAAGACCGCACTCAACCAGCTACAGTGGCTTGTGAAAGTATTCACCCCCTTGGCATTTTTCCTATTTTGTTGCCTTACAACCTGGAATTAAAATTGATTTTTTGGGGGGGTTTGTATCATTTGATTTACACAACATGCCTACCACTTTGAAGATGCAAAATATTTTTTTATTGTGAAACAAACAAGAAATAAGACAAAAAAACTGAAAACTTGCGTGCATAACTATTCACCCCCCAAAGTCAATACTTTGTAGAGCCACTTTTGCAGCAATTACAGCTGCAAGTCTCTTTGGTATGTCTCTATAAGCTTGGCACATCTAGCCACTGGGGTTTTTGCCCATTCTTCAAGGCAAAACTGCTCCAGCTCCTTAAAGTTGGATGGGTTCCGCGGGTGTACACAATCTTTTAAGTCATACCACAGATTCTCAATTGGATTGAGGTCTGGGCTTTGACTAGGCCATTCCAAGACATTTAAATGTTTCCTCTTAAACCACTCAAGTGTTGCTTTAGCAGTATGCTTAGGGTCATTGTCCTGCTGGAAGGTGAACCTCCGTCCCAGTCTCAAATCTCTGGAAGACTGAAACAGGTTTCCCTCAAGAATTTCACTGTATTTAGCGCCATCCATCATTCCTTCAATTCTGACCAGTTTCCCAGTCCCTGCCGATGAAAAACATCCCCACAGCATGATGCTGCCACCACCATGCATCACTGTTGGGATGGTGTTCTCGGGGTGATGAGAGGTGTTGGGTTTGCGCCAGACATAGCGTTTTCCTTGATGGCCAAAATGCTCCTTCTTCCATATATATTGGGGAGTCTCCCACATGCCTTTTGGCGAACACCAAACGTGTGGGTCAGACAGATTACCAGGACCTGTACTCAGAGCACGCGCTGACCAGCTGGCAAGTGTCTTCACTGAAATGTTCAACCTCTCCCTGACTCGGTTTGTACTACCAACTTGTTTCAAGCAGACCATTATAGTCCCCGTACCCAAGAGCGCCAAGGTAACCTACCTAAATGACTATCGCCCCGTAGCACTCACATCCATAACATTTTGAAAGCTTGGTCATGGCTTATATCAACACCATTATCCCAGAAACCCTAGACCCACTCCAATTCGCATACCACCCCAAGAGATCCACAGATGACGCAATCTCTATTGCACTCACCTACGTGAGAATGCTGTTCATTGACTACAGCTCAGCGTTCAACACCATAGTGCCCTCGAAGCTCATCAATAAGCTAAGGTCCCTGGGACTAAACACCTCGCTCTGCAACTGGATCCTCGACTTCCTGACAGGCCACCACCAGGTGGTGAGGGTAGGCAACAACACATCCGCCACGCTGATCCTCAACACGGGGGCCCCTCAGGGGTGCGTGCTTAGTCCCCTCCTGTACTTCCTGTTCACCCACGACTGCGTGGCCGCGCACGACTCCAACACCATCATTAAGTTTGCAGATGACCCAACAGTGGTAGGCCTGATCACCGACAACGGTGGGACAGCCTATAGGGAGGATATCAGAGACCTGGCCGTGTGGTGCCATGACAACAACCTCTCCCTCAACGTGATCAAGACAAAGGAGATGATTGTGGATTACAGGAAAAAGAAGATGACCAAGCACGCCCCCATTCTCATCGACGGGGCTGTAGTGGAGCAGATTGAGAGCTTCAAGTTCCTCGGTGTCCACATCACTAAGGATCTACCATTGTCCAAACACACCAACACAGTCGTGAAGGAGGCTGAAAAGATTTGGCATGGGCCTTCTGATCCTCAAAAAGTTATACACCTACACTATCAAGAGCATCTTGACTGGCTGCATCACCGCTTGGTAACTGCTTGACATCCGACCACAAGGCACTACAGAGGGTAGTGCGTTCGGCCCAGTACATTACTGGGGCCGAGCACCCTGCCATCCAGGACCTCTATACCAGGCGGTGTCATAGGAAGTCCCAAAACATTGTCAAAGACTCCAGCTACCCAAGCCACAGACTGTTCTCTCTGCTACCGCACGGCAAGTAGTAACAATGCACCAAGTCTGGAACCAACAGGACCCTGAACAGTTTCTACTCCCAAGCCATAACACTTCTAAACAAGACCGCTAAATAACTAATCAAATGGCTACCCGGACTACCTGCATTTACCCTTTTTTGCACTGACTCTTTTGCACTGACACAATGCACACACACACTGGACTCCACCCACACACTCAGAAATACTTACACTGACACCCCAACATATACACACACACACACACACTACATACGCCCCCACACACACAAACACACACACGCAGCTTTTCTGTCATCTGTGTCATCTCATCACATATGCTGCTGCTGTCACTTTAGAGTACATTAGTACCTCAATTACCTCGTACCCCTGCACATTGACTCGTTACTTCCTGTATATAGCCATGGTATTTTCTACTTCCTGTATATAGCCATGGTATTTTCTACTTCCTGTATATAGCCATGGTATTTTCTACTTCCTGTATATAGCCATGGTATGTTCTACTTCCTGTATATAGCCATGGTATTTTCTGCTTCCTGTATATAGCCATGTTATTTTCTACTTCCTGTATATAGCCAAGGTATTTTCTACTTCCTGTATATAGCCATGTTATTTTCTACTTCCTGTATATAGTCATGTTATTTTCTACTTCCTGTATATAGCCATGTTATTTTCTACTTCCTGTATATAGCCATGGTATTTTCTACTTCCTGTATATAGCCATGGTATTTTCTACTTCCTGTATATAGCCATGGTATTTTCTACATCCTGTATATAGCCATGGTATTTTCTACTTCCTGTATATAGCCATGGTATTTTCTACTTCCTGTATATAGCCATGGTATTTTCTACATCCTGTATATAGCCATGGTATTTTCTACTTCCTGTATATAGCCATGTTATTTTCTACTTCCTGTATATAGCCATGTTATTTTCTACTTCCTGTATATAGCCATGTTATTTTCTACTTCCTGTATATAGCCATGGTATTTTTACTCTTTATTGTTATTCGTTATTCACTGTGGATTTATTCCTCATGTCACTATTTCTATTTTTTATTGAATTTTTGTATCTTATCTTTAACTCTGCATTATTAGAAATGGACCCGTAACCATTTCACTGTAAGCATTTCACCCGTAAGCAATTCACTGTTAGTCTACACCTGTTGTCTACAAAGCTTTGATTGGATTTGATTTGACTCACACAGACAGACTCATGCATGCATGAACAAACATAGGTACAAACACACATATGTGACTAACTGGATTTGAACCTGCATGCGCATTACAATACAGCGTTAACTCACTGAGCAAAAGCCTGGTCTAGTTTCCCTCAGACCTGGAAAGACACATACACGCACACAAGCATGCATACACACATTGTAAAACAGTAAACATGTAACATGTAAACATGTCCACAGGAAGTAGCAGAAGATTACTTTAATTAAGACTATATAAGCTGTGAGATCCGGTGTCCTGGTCTCCTTCTGACATCATGGAAACAATCAACACCAGCCTCCTGCTTCTTCTGACCAATCAGACCCATCCTGTTTCCTCTAATGAGAAGCCTTTTAGAACCACAGCTCTGGGTCACTACCTGCTTTATGTGAAAACCGCATGTAGGAGGTGGAGAATGCTCACTGTTTATCCAATGACCAAATACTGTGAAACAAAACACAACTATCATACAAAAACAGAACAAGCAAACAAACATAAAGGTAACATAGAGATACCATACTGGCAGGTATTACATTGAAATGCATCGTATACATCATGTAATTGTAATAACTACAACACAATTTGTAAGAATACATGTATAACACCCACGTAGAGACAATACGGCATGAAGGGACAGCAAACCAAAGAGGAGGGGGACCAAAGAGGAGGGGGACCAAAGAGGAGGGGGACCAAAGATGAGGGGGACCAAAGAGGAGGGGGACAAAAGAGGAGGGGGACCAAAGGGAGGGGGAGCAAAGAGGAGGGGGAGCAGGCCATCTGCACATCTGCTGGTGCTGCACCAGACTGGAGGTGAAAAAACACCAT
>NC_059211.1:21624066-21629066 GCF_020615455.1 Coregonus clupeaformis | reverse complement strand
TAGCAGTGTGAAGTAGTATCTGTAGCAGTAGTAGTAGATAGTAGTAGTAGTAGTAGTGTAATCGTAGTAGTAGTAGCAGTAGTAGTAGTAGTAGTAGTCGTAGTAGTAGTAGTAGTAGTAGTAATGTAGTAGTAGTAGTAGTAGTAGTAGTGTAGTATCAGTAGTAGTAGTAGTAGTGTAGTAGTAGTGTAGTAGTAGTAGCAGAGTAACAGAGGAGTAGTATATAGCCGTAGTATAGCAGCAGCAGGGTAGTGGTAGTAGTGTAGTAGTAGTAGTAGTAGTGTGTAGTAGTAGTGTAGTAGTAGTGGTAGTAGTAGTATAGTATGTAATAGTAGCATGTCGTAGTAGTAGTAGTAGTGTAGTATTAGTAGTAGTAGTAGTAGTAGTAGTAGTGTAATCAGTAGTAGTAGTAGTTCAGTAGTAGTAGTAGTAGTATATAGTGATGTTGTAGTAGCAGCAGTAGTAGTAGTAGTAGTGTAGTGTAGTAGTAGTAGTAGTAGTAGTAGTAGCGTGTTCGTTCAGTGTTGTAGTAGCAGCATAGTGTAGAAGCATAAGTAGTAGTAGCAGTATTAGTAGTAGTAGTAGTAGTAGTGTATGAGTGTAGTAGTAGTAACAGTAGCAGAGTAGTAGTAGTAGTAGTAGCAGTAGTAGTCAGTGTCAGTGGTAGCAGCAGTAGTAGTAGAAGCAGTGTAAGTAGTATTAGCAGTAGTAGTAGTAATAGTAGTACCAGTAGCAGTCGTAGTAGAAGTAGCAGTAGTAACAGTAGCAGTAGAAGTCGTAGTAGTAGCAGTAGCAGTAAGTGAAAAGTAGTAGTAGTAGTAGTAGTCGAGCAGCTAGCAGCAGTAGAGTATGCGAGTAGTAGCAGTAACAGTAGTAGCAGTAATAGTAGTAGCAGCAGTAGTAAAAGCAGTAGTAGTAGTAGCAGTAGTAGTAGTAGCAGTAGTGTAGAGTGGTGTAGTATTAGTGTACAGTGTTAGCAGTAGCAGTAGTTAGTAGTAGAAGCAGTAATACCAGCAGTAGTAAAAGTAGATTAGTAGTAGTAGTAGTAGTAGTAGTAGTAGCAGTAGTGCAGTAGTAGTAGTAGTAGTAGTATTAGTAGAAGGTAGTAGCGTAGTAGTGTAGCAGTAGTAGCGTAGCGTAATAGTAGCAGAGTGTAATAGCTAAGTAGTAGTGTGCATTAGTAGTAGTAGCAGCAGTGTATAAGCAGCAGTAGTAGTAGTAGTGTAGCAGTAGTAGTAGTAGCAGTTGTAGTAGAAGTAGTAGTAGTAGTTGTAGTAGTAGTAATAGTAGTAGCAGTAGTAGCAGTAGCAGGAGAAGTCGTAGTAGGAGCAGTAGCAGTAGCAGTAGAAGAAGTAGTAGCAGTAGTAGTAGTAGGAGCAGCAGCAGCAGTAGTAGTTGTAGTAGCTGTAGTAATAGTAACAGTAGCAGTAGTAGCAGTAGTAATAGTAGCAGCAGTACTAAAAGCAGTTGTAGTAGTAGCAGTAGTAGTAGTAGCAATAGTAGTAGAAGTGGTAGTAGTATTCGTAGCAGCAGTAGCAGCAGCAGCAGTAGTAATAGTAGTAGAAGCAGTAATACCAGCAGTAGTAAAAGTAGCAGTAGTAGTAGCAGTAGTAGAGTAGTAATAGTAGCAGTAGTAGTACCAGCTTTAGTAGTAGCAGTAGTGGCAGTTGAAGTAGTAGGAGCAGTAACACTATTAGTTGAGGTAGTAGCAGTAGCAGTAGTATCAATAGTAGTAGTAGCAGTAGCAGTAGTAGTAGAAGTAGTAGTAGTAGCAGTAGCAGTAGCAGTAGCAGTAGCAGTAGCAGTAGAAGTAGTAGTAGTAGTAGTAGTAGTATTAGCAGTAGTAGTAGCAGTAGGAGTATTAGTAGAGGTAGTATTAGTAGCAGTAGTAGCAGCAGTATAGCAGTAGCAGTAGTAGTAGTAGTAGTAGCAGTAGTAGAATTGTATAAGTAGTAGTAGTGGCATTAGTAGTAGTAGTAGTAGTAGTAGTAGTAGTAGTAACAGTAGTAGTAGAAAGTAGTAGTAGTAGCAGTAGTAGTAGCAGTAGTAGAATTGTATAAATAGTAGTAGTGGCATTAGTAGTAGTAGTAGTAGTAGTAGTAGTAGTAGTAACAGTAGTAGTAGAAAGTAGTAGTAGTAGCAGTAGTAGTAGTAGTAGCAGTAGTAGTAGAAGTAGTAGTAGTAGTAGTAGTAGTCGTAGCAGTAGTAGAAGTAGTATCAGTAGCAGTAGTAGAAGTAGTATCAGTAGTAGTAGTAGTAGTACTAGTAGTAGTAGTAGTAGTAGTAGTAGCAGTAGTAATAGTTGTAGTAGTAGTAATAGTAGCAGTAAAAGTAGCAGCAGTAGTAGTAGCAGCAGCAGTAGTAGTAGTAGCAGTAGTAGAAGTAGTAGCAGTAGTATCAGTAGCAATAGTAGAAGTACTATCAGTAGTAGTAGTAGTAGTAGCATTAGTAGTAGTAGTAGTAGTAACAGTAGTAGTATAAAGTAGCAGTAGTAGCAGTAGTAGTAGAAGTATTAGCAGTAGTAGTAGTAGTAGTAGCAGTAGTAGTAGTAGTAGTAGTAGCAGCAGTAGTAGCAGTAGTAGAAGTATTAGCAGTAGCAGTTGTAGTAGAAGTAGTAGCAGTAGGAGTATTAGTAGTAGTAGTAGCAGTTGTAGCAGAAGTAGTAGTAGTAGCATTAGTAGTAGTAGTAGTAGTATAAAGTAGTAGTAATAGTAGAAGTAGTAGCAGTAGTAGTAGTAGTAGCAGCAGTAGCAGTAGCAGTAGAATTAGTAGTAGCAGCAGTATTAGTAGTAGGAGCAGCATCAGTAGTAGTAGCAGCAGCTGTAGCAGTAGTAGTAGTACTAGTAGCAGTAGTAGAAATAGTAGGAGTAGCAGTGTTGTAGTAGCAGCAGTAGTAATAGTAGTAGTAGCATCAGTAATATTAGTTTTAGTAGTGGCGATGTACTAGGTAGCAGTGTAGTAGTAGCAGTGCAGTGTAGTGGCGTAGTAGTGTAGCAGTGCAGTGCAGTAGTAGCAGTAGTGTAGTAGCAGTGTGTATTGTAAGTAGTAGTAGTAGCATTAGTAGTAGTAATAGTAGTAGTAACAGTTGTGGTCCTCTGTAGCTCAGCTGGTAAGGGCGCTTGTCTGTAAGTATGGGGCGGGACCACCCATACGCAAAAATATATGCACGCATGACTGTAAGTCGCTTTGGATAAAAGCGTCTGCGAAATGGCATATTATTATATTATTATTATTATTATAGTAGAAGTAGTAGTAGTGGCAGTAGCAGTAGTAGAAGCAGTAGCAGTAGCAGTAGCAGAAGCAGTAGGATGAGTAGCAGTATTAGTAGTAGCAGTAGAAGTAGTAGTAGCAGCAGTAGAAGCAGTAGTAGTAGTAGCAGTAGTAGCAGTAGCAGTAGTAGCATTAGTAGAAGTAGTAGTAGCAGCAGTAGTAGTAGTAGCAGTAGTAACAGTAGCAGTAGAAATCGTACTAGTAGCAGTAGCAGTAGCAGTAGAAGAAGTACTAGCAAGAAGTCGAACAGCAGTGAGCAGTAGTAGTAGTAGCAGTAGTAATAGTAACAGTAGCAGTAGTAGCAGTAGTAGTAGTAGCAGTAGTAGTAAAAGAGTAGTAGTAGTAGTAGTAGTAGTAGCGTTAGTAGTAGTGGTAGTAGTATTGTAGTATGTAGTAGCAGCAGCATATAATAGTAGTAGAAGCAGTAGTCCCAGCAGTAGTATAAGTAGCAGTAGTAGTAGCAGTAGTAGAAAGTAGTAATAGTAGTAATGTAGTAGTAAGTTGGCGTGTGTGCTAGTAGTAATGCAGTAGCAGTAGTGTAGAAGTAGTAGTAGTAGTAGTAGTAGTAGTAGTAGTAGTAGTAGTAGTAGTAGTGTAGTAGTAATAGTAGTAGTAGTAGTAGTAGTAGTAGTAGTAGTAGTAGTAATAGTGGCATTAGAGAGCAGTAGAGTGTAGTAGGTAGTAGCAGTAGCAGTACTAGCAGCAGTAGTAGCAGTAGCAGTAGTAGTAACATTAGTAGTAATAGCAGAAGTAGTAGTAGTAGCATTAGTAGTAGTAGTAGTAGTAGTAGTAACAGTAGTAGTATAAAGTAGCAGTAGTAGCAGTAGTAGAAGTAGAAGCAGTAGTAGTAGTAGCAGTTGTAGTAGAAGTAGTAGTAGTAGCAGTAGTAGCAGTAGTTTTAATAGCAGTAGTAGAGGTAGTAGCAGTAGTAGTAGTAGTAGTAGTAGTAGTAGTAGTAGTAGTAGTAGTAGCAGCAGCAGTAGTAGTAGTAGTGAAACAGTAGTAGTAGTAGTAGTAGCAGTAGCAATAGTGTAGTGCATAGTCGTAGTAGTAGTAGTAGTGGTAGTAACAGCAGCAGTAGTAGTGTGTGTTAGGTAGTAGTAGTACGTATTAGTGTGATCAGCAGCAGTAGTAGTAGCTAGGGTATGATAGTAGTAGTAGTAGTAGCAGTAGTAGTAGCAGTATTAGTAGCAGCTTTAGTAGTAGTAGTAGCAGTAGCAGTTGTAGTAGAAGTAGTAGTAGTAGCAGTAGTAGTAGCAGTGGTAGTAGTAGTAGCAGTAGTAGTAGTTTTAGTAGTAGCAGTAGCATTGTAGCAGCAGTATAAGCAGCAGCAGTAGTTTTAGTAGTAGCAGTGGAAGTAGTAAATGCAGTAGAAGTAGTAGCCGTAGTAACAGTATAAGTAGTAGTAGTAGCAGTACTAGTGGTAGGAGTAGTAGAAGTAGCAGTAGTAGAAGTAGTAGCAGTAGTAGTGGTAGCAGTAGTAGAAGTAGCAGTAGTAGAAGTAGTAGCAGTAGTAGGAGCAGCAGCAGCAGCAGTAGTAGTAGTAGTAGTAGCAGTAGTAGTAGTACTAGTAGCAGTAGTAGAAATAGTAGGAGTAGCATCAGTAATAGTAGTTTTAGTAGTAGCAGTAGTGGTTGTAGCAGTAGTAGAAGTTGCGTGTAGTAGAAGAGTGAAGTAGTGTGTAGCAGTAGTGAGTAAGGTAGTGTATAGGTAGTATGTGTAGTAGTAGT
>NC_059211.1:20779066-20884066 GCF_020615455.1 Coregonus clupeaformis | reverse complement strand
CAGCTGGACATGAAAACCTACCCAGCTGGACATGAAAACCTACCCAGCTGGACATGAAAACCTACCCAGCTGGACATGAAAACCTACCCAGCTGGACATGAAAACCTACCCAGCTGGACATGAAAACCTACCCAGCTGGACATGAAAACCTACCCAGCTGGACATGAAAACCTACCCAGCTGGACATGAAAGCCTACCCGGCTGGACATGAAAACCTACCCGGCTGGACATGAAAGCCTACCCAGCTGGACATGAAAGCCTAACCATCATGAAAACCTACCCAGCTGGACATGAAAGCCTACCCAGCTGGACATGAAAACCTACCCAGCTGGACAAGCCAACTATACAACACTGCACTAAGGAAAGGGCATCCCAAGCAACACACACACACATATTTTCAGATATTCAGAATCTACCAGCTAACACCATCCCATACCCTACCTTTCAGATATTCAGAGTGAGAACCTGTATGACTTAATACACATCTTAGGGTTAGGACCAGACATGGGACAAATACATGTTATGTCTGACCAATATGAAAGTATGTGAGGTGTGCTTGGTTTGACTTGGAGTTTTCACTTTTGGGACCATTCCATTGGTTCCAAACTAAACCAAGAGCAGCTCCAGTATTTGAACATATGGGACGTATTCGACTGAGGTCTGACTGGGTCTGTGTTATAGATCCAGACTTCGTATTCGACCGAGGTCTGACTGGGTCTGTGTTATAGATCCAGACTTCGTATTCGACCGAGGTCTGACTGGGTCTGTGTTATAGATCCAGACTTCGTATTCGACCGAGGTCTGACTGGGACTGTGTTATAGATCCAGACTTCTCTAGGCCGTCTTCACAGCTGGACTTGCCTTAGTCACTGCAGTGTTGATCAGCGCTCCGCCTCTCTGCAACACACACAACACATAATGATCATTTAGCAGCGCACACACATGTATACACAAAACACATGCATATACATACACCAATACTAGAACAGTCCTAGTAGAACAATGACATCTACCAGCTAACACCATCCCATAATGTACCTTTCAGATATTCAGAATTTACCAGCTAACACCATCCCATAATGTACCTTTCAGATATTCAGAATCTACCAGCTAACACCATCCCATAATGTACCTTTCAGATATTCAGAATTTACCAGCTAACACCATCCCATAATGTACCTTTCAGATATTCAGAATCTACCAGCTAACACCATCCCATACCCTACCTTTCAGATATTCAGAATCTACCAGCTAACACCATCCCATACCCTACCTTTCAGATATTCAGAATCTACCAGCTAACACCATCCCATACCCTACCTTTCAGATATTCAGAGTGAGAACCTGTATGACTTAATACACATCTTAGGGTTAGGACCAGACATGGGACAAATACATGTTATGTCTGACCAATATGAAAGTATGTGAGGTGTGCTTGGTTTGACTTGGAGTTTGTGCTTTTGGGACCATTCCATTGGTTCCAAACTAAACCAAGAGCAGCTCCAGTATTCGGACATATGGGACGTATTCGACTGAGGTCTGACTGGGACTGTGTTATAGATCCAGACTTCGTATTCGACCGAGGTCTGACTGGGTCTGTGTTATAGATCCAGACTTCGTATTCGACCGAGGTCTGACTGGGACTGTGTTATAGATCCAGACTTCTCTAGGCCGTCTTCACAGCTGGACTTGCCTTAGTCACTGCAGTGTTGATCAGCGCTCCGCCTCTCTGCAACACACACAACACATAATTGTCATTTAGCAGCGCACACACACACACACACAACCCAACAGACATCTGGAATTACCATACAAACATAAGCCGTGTGTACGGACAGCGTGTTTTCTGTATGTATCATATCTCTCACACAGAAAACACATTCTTAGCGTCTGCAGTTTGCTTTGGTTACTAAACAGGGAGATAGACTAAACTAAATATAGAATACCTTCAATTTATTTTATTTGCATAATATCTTTGTATACCTTGACTGTGTGCACCCACTGTTGATAAGACTTGGAATTACCTGCAAGACATCAAAAGGCACACATAATGAATGACACAGAGACGTGAAAGTGATTGTGATCAGACACACTGATAACTTGAATTAAACTTGAATGATGACACATATTTTGTGGGACTGTATCAAACATATAGCGCCTGGTCTCTCTTGGGAAAGAGGTCGTCTGACCTCAATCGGACTACCTGGTTAAATAAAGGTTCAATACGAAATTAAAAAGTAAGACCAAATGATGTTTGAGTAAAATTATTCTTTGTAAGATGAATCTTCTAGCTAGGGTGTTGAGCCTCATTCCAGACGAGTGTAGTGCCACTCACTTCCACAGAAGCCTCCCTCAGTGATCTCCTCCTCGAACAGGTCAGTGAAGCCTCTTCCCGCGTTCAGCTTGGCCAGACGGCCGTCAATAAACTGCAACATAAATTACAACACAGCCTTATAGACGGGAGGTAGAGAGGGGGAGAGGGAGGAGGGAGAGAAGGGGGAGGGAGAGAGGGAAAGAGGGGGGAGAGAGAGAGGGGGAGGGAGAGAGGGAAAGAGGGGGAGGGAGAGACAAATAGAGGGGGAGGGAAAGAGTGAGGGAGAGAGGGAGGGAAAGAGAGATGGGTGAGGGAGTGAGGGAGAGAGGGAGGGAAAGAGAGAGGGGTGAGGGAGAGAGGGGGGAGGGGAGGAGGGAGAAAAGGAGGTATTTGAGCGAGGCCGAACGACAGAGAAAAAAACACACCCAACTGGGCAAGTGTGTTTAATCCTACCTGTTCCAGACGTGTCTCTAGATGAAATGAGTTAAGGGATTAGAGGGGTAATGTGGAGCAGGTTGTGGGGATTAGGGCAGCATGCTGCCTGGTAAGGGTTGGTTTGGCTGGGAGACTGCATGGTGAGGCCTGTGCTGCATCCCAAATGGCACCCTATTCCCTAAGTACTGCACTACTAACCAGGGCCCTGGTCAAAAGTAGTGCACTATTTAGCAAATAGGGTCCCATTTGGGTTGCAAGCTCTGGTGTCTGATGCACCAGGAACCTTCATTTCCTGCCTTTGTCACATGGAGCTTATAAAACACTTCCCATAAATATGTTCATTACACGTCACACACACAGACAGACACGTGTACAAACGCACACGCACGCACACACACGCGCGCACCTCTGAGCTATAAACGTGGAGTAAAAATAACAGCATTCCTCAGACATGTCTCTATAAAACAACTACAGAGACTTTACAACCAAAAAATGAAAGAATGTAAATAAATGTTATTCATTTATTTAATAAAGTCCTAAAACATCACAGGGCCATGGTAAGAACTGATCCTGGGTCATAACCTGGTTGATATGAACACACCGGTACCAGCTCAGCCCAGGAGGGGCTGGGAGTCCTGACCAGACCTGGGTCGTTTCTGTAAACGAGAAAGTGTTCTATGATCTAAAAGGCAAAACTGATCCTGAATCAACACTCCTACTCTGAGATGCTTGATGCATATGGCCTCTGGTGGAATAAGGGTTAAATAGATACAAATGTTGATTTTAGAGCTACGTCGACCCAGCCCACTGTATTTCTGTCTGTATCTAAAAACAGTGGGTACAATTAGCAGTCTGCCTGTATCTTGTCAGGGATGGGGCATATCTCTCAGTGGAGCGCTAGGCTAACTAGCTACCCAGTGCAAGGCTCTCCTCTCCTCTTCTCTCCTGTAGCCCTGACTGAGGGGAACCTAATCATTATAATCCTGCTAATGAGAAATGACACTGCAGGTTTTAACCACCTCATGCTAGCTAGCTGCTCCCCTAGCCTTCTCCAATTAGTACACATCATCACCTAGCCAAAGACGCACTAATCTCAACCCAAATCACCACCTAGCCAAAGCCCCACTTAACACCCCCCCTGGAGGTTTTGGGTCATTGTCCTGTCGAAAAACAAACGATTGTCCCACTAAGCCCAAACCAGATGGGATGGCGTATCGCTGCAGAATGCTGTGGTAGCCATGCTGGTTAAGTGTCCCTTGAATTCTAAATAAATCACAGACAGTGTCACCAGCAAAGCACCCCCACACCATCACACCTTCTCCTCCATGCTTTACGGTGGGAACTACACATGCGGAGATCATCCGTTCATCCACACCGCATCTCACAAAGACACAGCGGTTTGAACCAAAAATCTCCAATCTGGACTCCAGACCAAAGGACACATTTCCACCGGTCTAATGTCCATTGCTCATGTTTCTTGGCCCAAGCAGGTCTCTTCTTCTTATTGATGTCCTTTAGTAGTGGTTCCTTTGCAGCAATTCGACCATGAAGGCCTGATTCACACAGTCCCCTCTGAACAGTTGATGTTGAGATGTGTCTGTTACTTGAACTCTGTGAATTATTTGGGCTGCAATTTCTGAGGCTGGTAACTCTAATGAACTTATCCTCTGCAGCAGAGGTAACTCTGGGTCTTCCATTCCTAAGGCGGTCCTCATGAGAGCCAGTTTCATCATAGCGCTTGATGGTTTTTGCGACTGCACTTGAAGAAACTTTCAAAGTTCTTGACATTTTCCGTATTGACTGACCTTCATGTCTTAAAGTAATGATGGACTGTCGTTTCTCTTTGCTTATTTGAGTTGTTCTTGCCATAATATGGACTTGGTATTTTACCAAATAGGGCTATCTTCTGTCACAACAACTGATTGGCTCAAATGCATTAAGAAGGAAATAAATTCCACAAATTAACTTTTAACAAGGCACACCTGTTAATTGAAATGCATTCCAGGTGACTACCTCATGAAGCTGGTTGAGAGAATGCCAAGAGTGTGCAAAACTGTCATCAAGGCAAAGGGTGGCTATTTGAAGAATCTCAAATATAAAATATATTTTGATTTGTTTAACACTTTTTTGGTTACTACATGATTCCATATGTGTTATTTCATAGTTTTGATGTCTTCACTATTATTCTACAAAAAATAAAGAAAAACCCTTGAATGAGTAGGTGTGTCCAAACTTTTGACTGGTACTGTATATATTACATTTGATCATCCCTCATCTTTTTACCGAAACAGAGGCGGGGTGCTCCGCATTGTTATCGTTTCAATTAAGGACTCTAGCTTTAATCTATAAAAACAAAAACAAATCAAATGTATATCAGATGAGGACACAGATGAAACCAAGGTGTTCACTGATGAATCAAACAGCTGAAACATACAGCAACCACCTCCCTAAATGTTATTGTTGTGAAGGGATTTTATAGATAAATCAACTAGAAAATTCTATATGATTATCATAAAGTGTCAGACATTCTATAGCTGTAAGGTGAGCGATGTTAGGAGTCATCTGGTGTCCACCTGTACTGTATGAGGATCCATGATAAATACAATACTGCTGCACGTACACAGTAACAGTAGGCAAGTAGAGCAGGCCATCTGTAGGCCAGAGATTGAAATCCTCACTGCAGTGTTCTAGATTACTGTGGAGGGGGTTCCAGATCTCTGGAGGATGTTCTAGAACATGAGGGTTAACTGCTGGTATGAACTTACACGGTAGCTCCGACATCCACACACAACATCCCATCAACATCCCAGTCACACACAGCTCTTATGTAGAGGAGGGAAAACCTCAAGTTCTCCTTAATATCAAACTGATTGGCTTTTTCCACTTAAGACTCTCCCCCGATGGAAATGCTGTCCTACTTTGAGAATGATCTGATTGGTTTGTGATTGGTATTGTGGCTGATCCAGTAAAAGGTCAGTGCTCCAGCCCCTCCTGTGTTAATGGAGGTCTGTATATGAAGCTGTTCTCTCTGCCTATAGGAGGCGGAAGCATCACTGAGCCAGTCGCCACTAAACCACTGCATCTACCAAGCAGTGTCCTGTAACCATCCACTATAGAAGAGCGGATGGTTGTGTGTGTGTGTGTGCGTGTGTGTGTGTAGGGGCCAAAGGGTTGATAGAAAGCAGGTTATTGTTGACAGCCTTTCCCCCGCATTCACTTGGCAGCTCTCTTCCACTAGTTCTGTACTGAATGGACCGGGGATGATGTGTGTGTGTGTGTGTGTGTGTGTGTGTGTGTGTGTGTGCGCGTCTGTGAGCGGATGTGGGTCATGGCCGGAGCAGTTGAGCGGACCACTGGCCTCTCTCACTTTAACAGGAGAACAGGATTTTAACAGGAGAATAGGACTTTAAAAAGAGAACAGGACTTTAACAGGAGAACAGGACTTGAACAGGAGAACAGGACTTTAAAAGAAGAACTTTAACAGGAGAACAAGACTTTAAAAGAATAACTTTAACAGGAGAACAGGACTTTAAAAGGAGAACAGGACTTTAAAAGAAGAACAGGACTTGAACAGGAGAACAGGACATTAACAGGAGAACAGGACTTTAAAAAGAGAACAGGACTTTAACAGGAGAACAGGACTTGAACAGGAGAACAGGACTTTAAAAGAAGAACTTTAACAGGAGAACAAGACTTTAAAAGAATAACTTTAACAGGAGAACAGGACTTTAAAAGGAGAACAGGACTTTAAAAGAAGAACAGGACTTGAACAGGAGAACAGGACTTTAACAGGAGAACAGGACTTTAACAGGAGAACAGGACTTTAAAAGAAGAACAGGACTTGAACAGGAGAACAGGACTTGAACAGGACTTTAAAAGAAGAACTTTAACAGGAGAACAGGACTTTAAAAGAAGAACAAGACTTGAACAGGAGAACAGGACTTGAACAGGAGAACAGGACTTAAAAAAAGAACTTTAACAGGAGAACAGGACTTTAAATGAAGAACTTTAACAGGAGAACAGGACTTTAAAAGGAGAACAGGACTTTAAAAGGAGAACAAGACTTGAACAGGAGAACAGGACTTGAACAGGAGAACAGGACTTGAACAGGACTTTAAAAGAATAACTTTAACAGGAGAACAGGACTTTAAAAGAATAACTTTAACAGAGAACAGGACTTTAAAAGAATAACTTTAACAGAGAACAGGACTTTAAAAAGGAGAACAGGACTTTAAGAGAAGAACAAGACTTGAACAGGAGAACAGGACTTGAACAGGAGAACAGGACTTGAACAGGAGAACAGGACTTTAAAATAAGAACTTTAACAGGAGAACAGGACTTTAAAAGAAGAACTTTAACAGGAGAACAGGACTTTAACAGGAGAACAGGACTTGAACAGTAGAACAGGACTTGAACAGGAGAACAGGACTTGAACAGGAGAACAGGACTTGAACAGGACTTTAAAAGAAGAACTTTAACAGGAGAACAGGACTTTAAAAGAAGAACAAGACTTGAACAGGAGAACAGGACTTGAACAGGAGAACAGGACTTTAAAAGAAGAACTTTAACAGGAGAACAGGACTTTAAAAGAATAACTTTAACAGAGAACAGGACTTTAAAAGGAGAACAGGACTTTAAGAGAAGAACAAGACTTGAACAGGAGAACAGGACTTGAACAGGAGAACAGGACTTGAACAGGAGAACAGGACTTTAAAAGAAGAACTTTAACAGGAGAACAGGACTTTAACAGGAGAACAGGACTTGAACAGGAGAACAGGACTTGAACAGGAGAACAGGACTTGAACAGGAGAACAGGACTTGAACAGGAGAACAGGACTTGAACAGGACTTTAAAAGAAGAACTTTAACAGGAGAACAGGACTTTAAAAGAAGAACAAGACTTGAACAGGAGAACAGGACTTGAACAGGAGAACAGGACTTGAACAGGAGAACAGGACTTGAACAGGAGAACAGGACTTTAAAAGAAGAACTTTAACAGGAGAACAGGACTTTAAAAGAATAACTTTAACAGAGAACAGGACTTTAAAAGGAGAACAGGACTTTAAGAGAAGAACAAGACTTGAACAGGAGAACAGGACTTGAACAGGAGAACAGGACTTGAACAGGAGAACAGGACTTTAAAAGAAGAACTTTAACAGGAGAACAGAACTTTAACAGGAGAACAGGACTTTAACAGGAGAAAATGACTTTAACAGGAGAACAGGACTTTAACAGGAGAACAGGACTTGAACAGGAGAACAGGACTTGAACAGGACTTTAAAAGAAGAACTTTAACAGGAGAACAGGACTTTAAAAGAAGAACAAGACTTGAACAGGAGAACAGGACTTGAACAGGAGAACAGGACTTGAACAGGAGAACAGGACTTTAAAAGAAGAACTTTAACAGGAGAACAGGACTTTAAAAGAAGAACTTTAACAGAGAACAGGACTTTAAAAGGAGAACAGGACTTTAAGAGAAGAACAAGACTTGAACAGGAGAACAGGACTTGAACAGGAGAACAGGACTTGAACAGGAGAACAGGACTTGAACAGGAGAACAGGACTTTAAAAGAAGAAAATGACTTTAACAGGAGAACAGGACTTTAACAGGAGAAAATGACTTTAACAGGAGAACAGGACTTTAACAGGAGAACAGGACTTGAACAGGAGAACAGGACTTGAACAGGAGAACATGACTTGAACAGGACTTTAAAAGAAGAACAGTACTTGAACAGGAGAACAGGACTTGAACAGGAGAACATGACTTGAACAGGAGAACAGGACTTTAAAAGAAGAACTTTAACAGGAGAACATGACTTTAAATGAAGAACTTTAACAGGAGAACAGGACTTTAAAAGGAGAACAGGACTTTAAAAGAAGAACAAGACTTGAACAGGAGAACAGGACTTTAAAAGGAGAACAGGACTTTAAAAGAAGAACAGGACTTGAACAGGAGAACAGGACTTTAACAGGAGAACAGGACTTTAACAGGAGAACAGGACTTTAAAAGAAGAACAGGACTTGAACAGGAGAACAGGACTTGAACAGGACTTTAAAAGAAGAACTTTAACAGGAGAACAGGACTTTAAAAGAAGAACAAGACTTGAACAGGAGAACAGGACTTGAACAGGAGAACAGGACTTAAAAAAAGAACTTTAACAGGAGAACAGGACTTTAAATGAAGAACTTTAACAGGAGAACAGGACTTTAAAAGGAGAACAAGACTTGAACAGGAGAACAGGACTTGAACAGGAGAACAGGACTTGAACAGGACTTTAAAAGAAGAACTTTAACAGGAGAACAGGACTTTAAAAGAATAACTTTAACAGAGAACAGGACTTTAAAAGAATAACTTTAACAGAGAACAGGACTTTAAAAGGAGAACAGGACTTTAAGAGAAGAACAAGACTTGAACAGGAGAACAGGACTTGAACAGGAGAACAGGACTTGAACAGGAGAACAGGACTTTAAAATAAGAACTTTAACAGGAGAACAGGACTTTAAAAGAAGAACTTTAACAGGAGAACAGGACTTTAACAGGAGAACAGGACTTGAACAGGAGAACAGGACTTGAACAGGAGAACAGGACTTGAACAGGAGAACAGGACTTGAACAGGACTTTAAAAGAAGAACTTTAACAGGAGAACAGGACTTTAAAAGAAGAACAAGACTTGAACAGGAGAACAGGACTTGAACAGGAGAACAGGACTTTAAAAGAAGAACTTTAACAGGAGAACAGGACTTTAAAAGAATAACTTTAACAGAGAACAGGACTTTAAAAGGAGAACAGGACTTTAAGAGAAGAACAAGACTTGAACAGGAGAACAGGACTTGAACAGGAGAACAGGACTTGAACAGGAGAACAGGACTTTAAAATAAGAACTTTAACAGGAGAACAGGACTTTAAAAGAAGAACTTTAACAGGAGAACAGGACTTTAACAGGAGAACAGGACTTGAACAGGAGAACAGGACTTGAACAGGAGAACAGGACTTGAACAGGAGAACAGGACTTGAACAGGAGAACAGGACTTGAACAGGACTTTAAAAGAAGAACTTTAACAGGAGAACAGGACTTTAAAAGAAGAACAAGACTTGAACAGGAGAACAGGACTTGAACAGGAGAACAGGACTTGAACAGGAGAACAGGACTTGAACAGGAGAACAGGACTTTAAAAGAAGAACTTTAACAGGAGAACAGGACTTTAAAAGAATAACTTTAACAGAGAACAGGACTTTAAAAGGAGAACAGGACTTTAAGAGAAGAACAAGACTTGAACAGGAGAACAGGACTTGAACAGGAGAACAGGACTTGAACAGGAGAACAGGACTTTAAAAGAAGAACTTTAACAGGAGAACAGAACTTTAACAGGAGAACAGGACTTTAACAGGAGAAAATGACTTTAACAGGAGAACAGGACTTTAACAGGAGAACAGGACTTGAACAGGAGAACAGGACTTGAACAGGACTTTAAAAGAAGAACTTTAACAGGAGAACAGGACTTTAAAAGAAGAACAAGACTTGAACAGGAGAACAGGACTTGAACAGGAGAACAGGACTTGAACAGGAGAACAGGACTTTAAAAGAAGAACTTTAACAGGAGAACAGGACTTTAAAAGAAGAACTTTAACAGAGAACAGGACTTTAAAAGGAGAACAGGACTTTAAGAGAAGAACAAGACTTGAACAGGAGAACAGGACTTGAACAGGAGAACAGGACTTGAACAGGAGAACAGGACTTGAACAGGAGAACAGGACTTTAAAAGAAGAAAATGACTTTAACAGGAGAACAGGACTTTAACAGGAGAAAATGACTTTAACAGGAGAACAGGACTTTAACAGGAGAACAGGACTTGAACAGGAGAACAGGACTTGAACAGGAGAACATGACTTGAACAGGACTTTAAAAGAAGAACAGGACTTGAACAGGAGAACAGGACTTGAACAGGAGAACATGACTTGAACAGGAGAACAGGACTTTAAAAGAAGAACTTTAACAGGAGAACATGACTTTAAATGAAGAACTTTAACAGGAGAACAGGACTTTAAAAGGAGAACAGGACTTTAAAAGAAGAACAAGACTTGAACAGGAGAACAGGACTTGAACAGGAGAACAGGACTTGAACAGGAGAACAGGACTTTAAAAGAAGAACTTTAACAGAGAACAGGACTTTAAAAGGAGAACAGGACTTTAAGAGAAGAACAAGACTTGAACAGGAGAACAGGACTTGAACAGGAGAACAGGACTTGAACAGGAGAACAGGACTTTAAAAGAAGAAAATGACTTTAACAGGAGAACAGGACTTTAAAAGGAGAAAATGACTTTAACAGGAGAACAGGACTTCAACAGGAGAACAGGACTTGAACAGGACTTTAACAGGAGAACAGGACTTGAACAGGAGAACAGGACTTGAACAGGAGAACATGACTTGAACAGGACTTTGTTCTTCAAACAAAGTCAACACAGTGGCCAGTGCTAGCTACCCAACACGACCAGCTAACAGTACTGTAGTAGCTAACTACAATATACTTGTCCTAGCTAGCCAACGTTTAATCATTGCTGCATCATGAAAGGAACTTGACACAGACACGAATGATCTGTTTAGTGTGTTATCACACTATTGGTGGTTTGTTGTGACCAAGTGTTGGTGCTAAACGGTGTGTTATTGTTATTGGATGCTAGCTTGCTAGTTAGCTATGGTGTCATAGTTAGCTAGCTGAATAAAGTGGGTTGAGTCTATTCCTTTAAACATTGAACCGCTGTGGTTCACAACAATTCTGATTTCTAAAGGTGGAAGTTGGGAGAGTTTTTGTTCGGGTGGTTCAGTGAAACAATTTTAGTTTCTGAGGTAGAAGTTTTTGGTGAGGGAGGCCCTGCTCTCTCCTCTCCCAGATGCTTAGCTCATTTCATTCCGATCTCCTCTGCATTTTTGTAGCCATTTGCTACAGCCTGTCAACTATGCCTCTGCCTATCCCTGTTCTCTCCTCTCTGCACAGGCTACACAAACGCACCACACCGCGTGGCTGCTGCCTCTCTAACCTGGTGGTCCCTGCACGCACCACCCACGTGGAGTTCCAGGTCGCAGGCAGCCTCTGGAACTGCCGTTCTGCTGCCAACAAAGCTGACTTCATCCCAGCCTATGCCAACCTCCAGTCCCTCGACTTCCTGGCGCTGACGGAAACATGGACCACCACTGAAAACACTGCTACTCCTACTGCTCTCTCCTCGTCTGACCATGTGTTCTCGCATACCCCGAGAGCATCTGGTCAGAGGGGTGGTGGTACAGGAATCCTCATCTCTCCCAAGTGGACATTCTCAATTTTTCCCCTAACCCATCTGTCTATCTCCTCATTTGAATTCCATGCTGTCACAGTCACTAGCCCATTTAAGCTTAATATCCTTGTCATCTATCGCCCTCCAGGTTCCCTTGGAGAGTTCATCAATGAGCTTGACGCCTTGATAAGTTCCTTCCCTGAGGATGGCTCACCCCTCACAGTTTTGGGGGATTTCAACCTCCCTATGTCCACATTTGACTCATTTCTCTCTGCCTCCTTCTTTCCACTCCTCTCCTCTTTTGACCTCACCCTCTCACCGTCCCCCCTACTCACAAGGCAGGCAATACGCTTGACCTCATCTTCACTAGATGCTGCTCCTCTACTAATCTCACTGCAACTCCCCTCCATGTCTCCGACCACTACTTTGTTTCCTTTTCTCTCTCGCTCTCCTCCCACACTACTCACTCTGCCCCTACACAGATGGTAATGCGCCGCCGCAACCTTCGCTCTCTCTCTCCCACTACTCTCTCCTCTTCCATCCTATCATCTCTTCCCCTCTGCTCAATCCTTCTCCCTCCAATCTCCTGATTCTGCCTCCTCAACCCTCCTCTCCTCCCTTTCTGCATCCTTTGACTCTCTGTGTCCCCTATCCTCCCGGCCGGCTCGGTCCTCCCCTCCAGCTCCGTGGCTTGATGACTCATTGCGAGCTCACAGAACAGAGCTCCGGGCAGCGGAGTGGAAATGGAAGAAAACTAAACTCCCCGCCCGACCTGGCATCTTTTCACTCCCTCCTCTCTACATTTTCTTCATCTGTTTCTGCTGCTAAGGCCACCTTCTACCACTCTAAATTCCAAGCATCTGCCTCTAACCCTAGGAAGCTCTTTGCCACATTTTCCTCCCTCCTGAATCCTCCCCCCCTCCTCTCTCTCTGTGGATGACTTCGTCAACCACTTTGAAAAGAAGGTTGACGACATCCGATCCTCGTTTGTTAAGTCTAATGACACTGCTGGTCCTGCTCACACTGCCCCTACCCTATGCTTTGACTTCTTTCTCCCCTCTCTCTCCAGATAAAATCCTGCGACTTGTGACTGCAGGCCGCCCAACAACCTGCCCGCTTGACCCCATCCCCTCCTCCCTTCTCCAGACCATCTCCGGTGACCTTCTCCCCTACCTCACCTCGCTGATCAACTCATCCTTGACCGCTGGCCATGTCCCTTCCGTCTTCAAGAGAGCGAGAGTTGCTCCCCTTCTCAAAAAACCAACACTCGACCCCACTGATGTCAACAACTACAGACCAGTATCCCTTCTTTCTTTTCTTTCCAAAACTATTGAGCGTGCCGTCTTTAGCCAACTCTCTTGCTATCTCTCTCAGAATGACCTTCTTGATCCAAACCAATCAGGTTTCAGGACTGGTCATTCAACTGAGACTGCTCTTCTCTGTGTCACGGAGACTCTCCGCACTGCTAAAGCTAACTCTCTCTCCTCTGCTCTTGTCCTTCTAGACCTGTCTGCTGCCTTTGATACTGTGAACCATCAGATCCTCCTCTCCACCCTCTCCGAGCTGGGCATCTCCGGCGCGGCTCACTCCTGGATTGCGTCCTACCTGACCGGTCGCTCCTACCAAGTGGCGTGGCGAGAAGCTGTCTCCGCACCACGTGCTCTCACCACTGGTGTCCCCCAGGGCTCAGTTCTAGGCCCTCTCCTTTTCTCCCTATACACCAAGTCACTTGGCTCTGTCATATCCTCACATGGCCTTTCCTATCATTGCTACGCTGACGATACACAACTAATCTTCTCCTTTCCCCCTTCTGATAACCAGGTGGCGAATCGCATCTCTGCATGTCTGGCAGACATATCAGTATGGATGACGGATCACCACCTCAAGCTGAACCCTGGCAAGACGGAGCTGCTCTTCCTCCCGGGGAAGGACTGCCCGTTCCATGATCTCGCCATTACGGTTGACAACTCCGCTGTGTCCTCCTCCCAGAGTGCGAAGAGCCTAGGCGTGACCCTGGACAACACCCTGTCGTTCTCCGCCAACATCAAGGCGATGTCCCGCTCCTGCAGGTTCATGCTCTACAACATTCGGAGAGTACGACCCTGCCTTACACAGGAAGCGGCACAGGTCCTAATCCAGGCACTTGTCATCTCCCGTCTGGACTACTGCAACTCGCTGTTGGCTGGCCTCCCTGCCTGTGCCATTAAACCCCTACAACTCATCCAGAATGCCGCAGCCCGTCTGGTGTTCAACCTTCCCAAGTTCTCTCACGTCACCCCCCTCCTCCGCACACTCCACTGGCTTCCAGTTGAAGCTCGCATCCGCTACAAGACCATGGTGCTTGCCTATGGAGCAGTGAGGGGAACGGCACCTCTGTACCTTCAGGCTCTGATCAGTCCCTACACCCAAACGAGGGCATTGCGTTCATCCACCTCTGGCCTGCTGGCTCCCCTTCCTCTGCGGAAGCATAGCTCCCGCTCAGCCCAGTCAAAACTGTTCGCTGCTCTGGCACCCCAATGGTGGAACAAGCTCCCTCACGACGCCAGGACAGCGGAGTCACTCACCACCTTCCGGAGACATTTGAAACCCCACCTCTTTAAGGAATACCTGGGATAGGATAAAGTAATCCTTCTACCCCCCCAAATTGTAAAGTGGTTATCCCACTGGCTATAGGGTGAACGCACCAATTTGTGAGTCGCTCTGGCTAAGAGCGTCTGCTAAATGACGTTAATGTGCCCTTGAGCAAGGCACTTAACCCTAATTGCTCCTGTAAGTCGCTCTGGATAAGAGCGTCTGCTAAATGACTAAAATGTAAAAATGTAATAAATGTAAAAGAAGAACAGGACTTGAACAGGAGAATATGACTTGAACAGGAGAACATGACTTGAACAGGAGAACAGGACTTTAAAAGAAGAACTTTAACAGGAGAACATGACTTTAAATGAAGAACTTTAACAGGAGAACAGGACTTTAAAAGGAGAACAGGACTTTAAAAGAAGAACAAGACTTGAACAGGAGAACAGGACTTGAACAGGAGAACAGGACTTGAACAGGAGAACAGGACTTTAAAAGAAGAACTTTAACAGAGAACAGGACTTTAAAAGGAGAACAGGACTTTAAGAGAAGAACAAGACTTGAACAGGAGAACAGGACTTGAACATGAGAACAGGACTTGAACAGGAGAACAGGACTTTAAAAGAAGAAAATGACTTTAACAGGAGAACAGGACTTTAAATGAAGAACTTTAACAGGAGAACAGGACTTTAAATGAAGAACTTTAACAGGAGAACAGGACTTTAACAGGAGAAAAGGACTTTAACAGGAGAACAGGACTTGAACAGGAGAACAGGACTTGAACAGGACTTCAACAGGAGAACAGGACTTTAACAGGAGAACAGGACTTGAACAGGAGAACAGGACTTTAAAAGAAGAACAGGACTTTAACAGGAGAACAGGACTTGAACAGGAGAACAGGACTTGAACAGGAGAACAGGACTTTAAAAGAAGAACAGGACTTGAACAGGAGAACAGGATTTGAACAGGAGAACATGACTTTAAAAGAAGAACAGGACTTTAACAGGAGAACAGGACTCGAAGAGGACTTTAACAGGAGAACAGGACTTGAACAGGAGAACAGGACTTGAACAGGACTTTAAAAGGAGAACAGGACTTGAACAGGAGAACAGGACTTGAACAGGAGAACAGGACTTGAACAGGACTTGAACAGGAGAACAGGACATTAACAGGAGAACAGGACTTTAACAGGAGATCAGGACTTGAACAGGAGAACAGGACTTTAAAAGAAGAACTTTAACAGGAGAACAGGACTTTAACAGGAGAAAATGACTTCAACAGGAGAACAGGACTTTAACAGGACTTTAACAGGACTTTAACAGGAGAACAGGACTTTAACAGGAGAACCAGACTTTAACAGGGAGGAAGAGAAGATATAAAGTGTCTCCATCGCCACGCTAGAGAGGAGGAGAGATAACTGCTGAAGCTCATCCCTATGCTACCGCACAGACAGGAGCATAGAGGGAGGGGGGATGGAGGGAAAGAGGGGGGAGAGAGGGAGAGAAGGAGGGAGGGAGGGAGGTGTCCTTGAACTGTCGGTGGGTTGCTATCTGTGCTGCCGGGGTAAGTTATGGACGATGGACAGAGAGAGAGAGACAGAGAGAGAGAGAGAGCGAGAGAGAGAGAGAGACAGAGAGAGACCGAGAGAGACAGAGAGAGCGAGCGAGAGAGCGAGAGACAGAAAGCGAGAGAGCGAGAGACAGAAAGAGAGAGAAAGAGCGAGACAGAGAGAAAGAGAGAGAGACATAGAGAAAGAGAGACAGAGAGAGAGAGACAGAGAAAGAGAGACAGAGAGACAGAGAAAGAGACAGAGAAAGACAGAGAAAGACAGAGAAAGAGACAGACAGAGAGAGAGAGAGAGAGAGAGAGAGAGAGAGAGAGAGAGAGAGAGAGAGAGAGAGAGAGAGAGAGAGAGAGCGAGAGAGAGAGAGAGAGAGAGAGAGAGAGAGAGAGAGAGACAGAGGGAAAATGAGAGAGAGAGAGAGAAAGAGAAGGGAGAGTCCGAAACAAAGAGCTGATTAAAGAAGCTCTCTGCTAGGGATAAATCAACAACAACTTATGAGGGCTGGGGAGGAACAGTCTAACTGTGGTGGGGTGAAAAGGGAATGTTTATAGGACTGTGTGGGCTTTGAAAGTAGATCTATTAATAGTTTATATGTTTCCTAATCAAGGAGTAAAGGTATCCTGGGTGCATTTTTGTCTGTGGTTGTTGGTTTGAAGAAAAGTGATCGAAAGAGCTTTCAGTTTAATCAAAGGCTTACATAATTCCTGTTATTTTACAGTTATTAGGAAGGAATGCTCATGGTTCTGGAATGGAGGGCAGCACACACCCACCCCCAGTGTTACCTGTTTGAAGAGCTGCAGGTTGACGGCCATCTCCAGGAAGTGTTTCATGGTGCTGGACCGGTGAGCCACAAAACTCTCCTCGCAGAACGTGATTGGTTCACCCTGACCAGGAACAGGAGGAGAGAAGAAGATCAGAACCAGACAGTTAGAACCAGATAACCAGACATTTACCTTTTATATTCTATGGTTGAATACTTTTAAAACATCACATTACTGATCTCATAAAGGACCACAGAAATTCAGTTGACCATCCATTTCTACCACTTAGATATTTTCTGCCCTCCAAAACGTAGTAACTTCAGGTAATTCAGTTTCTCCTGTTAACACTCTCTTGCATCATTACAATTAGCTGAGAGCTACAGACATTGGATGACAACGTGGCTGCAGTGGTTCAAAATGAGCCTGCAGTGGTTTAAGTTGAGCCTGCAGTGGTTCAAAAGGAGCATGCAGTGGTTCAAAAGGAGCCTGCAGTGGTTCAAAAGGAGCCTGCAGTGGTTCAAAATGAGCCTGCAGTGGTTCAAAAGGCGCCTGCAGCGGTTCAAAAGGAGCCTGCAGCGGTTCAAAAGGAGCCTGCAGCGGTTCAAAAGGAGCCTGCAGTGGTTCAACATGCATGTTTTCTCATAATCTAATTTGCATGTGTATATTCTTCTACAGTTACTTTCATATTCTGGTGGAGAACCATGCTAGTGTTTGAGGCTATGAACACATTAGAACATGTTCACTACAGTACAGTATGTATATCTGGTCTTATTTTAGGTTTGGGTGGATAATGCTACATATTGCATCATGATTAGTTTATAGTTCTGTAACTTCAGATATAGTCAATCTAGAATGGTTTGTCTGGAAACAATAGAAGAGGAATGTGTGTCTCGGCTGATGGAACAATAAAGCACTATTGTATTTGAATAATGAAACATACTGTATTCCCTCCACCTCACCAGTCGTATTACTGCTGTGATGATAAATGACATTATATATATACATATATATACAGTGGGGAGAACAAGTATTTCATACACTGCTGATTTTGCAGGTTTTCCTTCTTACAAAGCATGTAGAGGTCTGTAATTTTTATCATAGGTACACTCCAACTGTGAGAGACGGAATCTAAAACAAATATCCAGAAAATCACATTGTATGATTTTTAAGTAATTAATTTGCATTTTTTTGCATGACATAAGTATTTGATCACCTACCAACCAGTAAGAATTCCGGCTCTCACAGACCTGTTAGTTTTTCTTTAAGAAGCACTCCTGTTCTCCACTCATTACCTGTATTAACTGCACCTGTTTGAACTCGTTACCTGTATAAAAGACAGCCGTCCACACACTCAATCAAACAGACTCCAACCTCTCCACAATGGCCAAGACCAGAGAGCTGTGTAAGGACATCAGGGATAAAATTGTAGACCTGCACAAGGCTGGGATGGGCTACAGGACAATAGGCAAGCAGCTTGGTGAGAAGGCAACAACTGTTGGCGCAATTATTAGAAAATGGAAGAAGTTCAAGATGATGGTCAATCACCCTCGGTCTGGGGCTCCATGCAAGATCTCACCTCGTGGGGCATCAATGATCATGAGGAAGGTGAGGGATCAGCCCAGAACTACACGGCAGGACCTGGTCAATGACCTGAAGAGAGCTGGGACCACAGTCTCAAAGAAAACCATTAGTAACACACTACGCCGTCATGGATTAAAATCCTGCAGCGCACGCAAGGTCCCCCTGCTCAAGCCAGCGCATGTCCAGCCCGTCAGAAGTTTGCCAATGACCATCTGGATGATCCAGAGGAGGAATGGGAGAAGGTCATGTGGTCTGATGAGACAAAAATATAGCTTTTTGGTCTAAACTCCACTCGCCGTGTTTGGAGGAAGAAGAAGGATGAGTACAACCCCAAGAACACCATCCCAACCGTGAAGCATGGAGGTGGAAACATCATTCTTTGGGGATGCTTTTCTGCAAAGGGGACAGGACGACTGCACCGATTGAGGGGAGGATGGATGGGGCCATGTATCGCGAGATCTTGGCCAACAACCTCCTTCCCTCAGTAAGAGCATTGAAGATGGGTCGTGGCTGGGTCTTCCAGCATGACAACGACCTGAAACACACAGCCAGGGCAACTAAGGAGTGGCTCCGTAAGAAGCATCTCAAGGTCCTGGAGTGGCCTAGCCAGTCTCCAGACCTGAACCCAATAGAAAATCTTTGGAGGGAGCTGATAGTCCGTATTGCCCAGCGACAGCCCCGAAACCTGAAGGATCTGGAGAAGGTCTGTATGGAGGAGTGGGCCAAAATCCCTGCTGCAGTGTGTGCAAACCTGAGTTGAAGTGTACCTATGATAAAAATTACAGACCTCTACATGCTTTGTAAGTAGGAAAACCTGCAAAATCGGCAGTGTATCAAATACGTGTTCTCCCCACTGTGTATATATATATATATATATATAGCCTATATTTCTAGAATCATAGCAGTGTGATTAACAGATATCTTCTCCTCCGTTTATTAATTTACAGCTCAGCAAGAGTTCGACAATGATCTTCCCCCAACCATCACACACACACGTTCTGTCAAAGCATATGGGCTCCAAAAACACATGGTTCAGTCAGGGGGGCTCCTATATTTAACTCAGAATGTGTGTATGTATGTATGTATGTATGTGTGTGTGTGCCCGTATGCGAGCAGGGATGTGGATGCGAGTGCGTGTGTGGAATCGTAGGCTTTTATCCAGATCCTATGGGGACTGGAGAGAAGGTGTGTTGTGAGTGGACATCACGGCACACACACTCTCCCTTCTCGCTCCGCTTTAAGTGTGTGTGTCTGAAGGGAGTCAGGCTGTGTGTTCATACTACTGTCTGTATACAGACAACACAGAGGCATCAATTATGGATCCCCACTCCAGGGCTCAACACCACCCAATTACCCTCAAAGCCTGTGAACAAAGGCCCTGCTATTTGACAAACACTACATGCTTTGTTCTGGTCTCAACTGGAGTATCTTGGAACAGAGAAGCAGAAAGAGAGAGAACTTTTCCGGGGTTTTAACCTAGAAAAGAAAAGGAAGAAGGTGTCTAAAAGAGAATGTCCTGACTCCTTCAGTGTCAGTGTTTCAGACCTTCATTCAACTCAAAACACATCTTCAATCTTCACTCAACTCAAAACACATCTTCAACCTTCACTCAACTCAAAACACATCTTCAACCTTCACTCAACTCAAAACACATCTTCAACCTTCACTCAGCGTTAAAAAAACACTTTTCATTTCACAAACGTACAGGTTTGTATCGAGGTTTACAGGTTTGTATCTAAGGGTAAGGGTGTAGGTTCTTACAGGTTTGTATCTAAGGGTTAGGGTGTAGGTTCTTACAGGTTTGTATCTAAGGGTTAGGGTGTAGGTTCTTACAGGTTTGTATCTAAGGGTTAGGGGTAGGTTCCTACAGGTTTGTATCTAAGGGTTAGGGTGTAGGTTCCTACAGGTTTGTATCTAAGGGTTAGGGTGTAGGTTCCTACAGGTTTGTATCTAAGGGTTAGGGTGTAGGTTCTTACAGGTTTGTATCTAAGGGTTAGGGTGTAGGTTCCTACAGGTTTGTATCTAAGGGTTAGGGTTAGGGTGTAGGTTCCTACAGGTTTGTATCTAAGGGTTAGGGTGTAGGTTCCTACAGGTTTGTATCTAAGGGTTAGGGTGTAGGTTCTTACAGGTTTGTATCTAAGGGTTAGGGTGTAGGTTCCTACAGGTTTGTATCTAAGGGTTAGGGTTAGGGTGTAGGTTCCTACAGGTTTGTATCTAAGGGTTAGGGTGTAGGTTCTTACAGGTTTGTATCTAAGGGTTAGGGTGTAGGTTCCTACAGGTTTGTATCTAAGGGTTAGGGTTAGGGTGTAGGTTCCTACAGGTTTGTATCTAAGGGTTAGGGTGTAGGTTCTTACAGGTTTGTATCTAAGGGTTAGGGTTAGGGTGTAGGTTCCTACAGGTTTGTATCTAAGGGTTAGGGTGTAGGTTCCTACAGGTTTGTATCTAAGGGTTAGGGTGTAGGTTCTTACAGGTTTGTATCTAAGGGTTAGGGTGTAGGTTCCTACAGGTTTGTATCTAAGGGTTAGGGTTAGGGTGTAGGTTCCTACAGGTTTGTATCTAAGGGTTAGGGTATAGGTTCTTACAGGTTTGTATCTAAGGGTTAGGGTGTAGGTTCCTACAGGTTTGTATCTAAGGGTTAGGGTTAGGGTGTAGGTTCCTACAGGTTTGTATCTAAGGGTTAGGGTGTAGGTTCTTACAGGTTTGTATCGGAGGGCGTCTCTGTAGGATCCAAACAGAGCAGCCTGAGCCCGGAGGAAGGACCTCGATACTCCACTTCCTGTTGCTGTCGACTGCTTCTTCAGCTTACTCTTCAGAGAGTGGACCTGAGAGAGAGAGAGACAGAGGGAGAGAGAGAAAGAGAGAGAGAGACAGAGGGAGAGAGAGAAAGAAAGAGAGGGGGAGGGAGGGTGGAGAGGGAGAGAGAGGGGGGAGAGGGAGAGAGAGAGGGGGGAGAGGGAGAGAGAGAGCGAGAGAGAGGGGGGAGGGAGAGAGAGGGGTGAAGAGTCACATTTACAGGTCAGCCCAGAAAAAGAAAGAAAGAAAGAAGAAAGAAAAGCTTCCATCCTTCCTCCTTCCTACAAGCTGTTCTGTTGTGCTGCAGAGAGGGGGGTGGGGGAGATGTGGAGAGAGAGAGGAGGAGGAGAGAGGAGAGGGGGTGGGGGGAGATGTGGAGGAGAGAGGAGGAGGAGAGAGGAGAGGGGGGTGGGGAGATGAGGAGAAGAGAGGAGGGGGAGACAGGGAGGAGAAAGGAGAGGGGGAGATGGGGAGGAGAGAGGAGGAGGAGGAGAGAGTAGAGGGGGTGGGGGAGATGGGGAGGAAGGGGGTAGGGGGAGATGGGGAGGAGATGGGGTGGAGAGAGGAGAGAGGGAGATGGGGAGGAGAGAGGAGAGGGGGGTGGGGGAGATGGGGAGGAGAGAGGAGAGGGGGGTGGGGGAGAAGGGGGAGGAGAGCAGAGAGGGGGTGGGGGAGATGAGGAGAAGAGAGGAGAGGGGGAGACAGGGAGGAGAAAGGAGATGGGGGAGATGGGGAGGAGAGAGGGGTGGGGGGAGATGGGGGAGGAGAGAGAAGAGGGGGAGATGTGGGAGGAGAGAGGAGAGGGGGAGATGTGGAGGAGAGAGGAGGAGGAGAGAGTAGAGGGGGTGGGGAGATGGGGAGGAAGGGGGGTGGGGGAGATGGGGAGGAGATGGGGTGGAGAGAGGAGAGGGGGAGATGGGGAGGAGAGAGGAGAGGGGGTGGGGGAGATGGGGAGGAGAGAGGAGAGGGGGTGGGGGAGATGGGGAGGAGAGAGGAGAGGGGGTGGGGGAGATGGGGAGATGGGGGAGAAGAGAGAAGAAGGGAAGATGTGGAGGAGAGAGGAGAGGGGGAAGATGTGGAGGAGAGAGGATAGGGGGAGATGTGGAGGAGAGAGGATAGGGGAGATGGGGAGGAGAGAGGAGAGGGGAGATGGGGAGAGAGGAGGGGGAGAGAGGAGAGAGGGGGTGGGGGAGATGGGGGAGGAGAGGGGGTGGAGAGAGGAGAGGGGGCTGGGGGAGATGGGGAGAAAAGAGGAGAGGGAGATGGGGAGGAGAGAGGAGAGAGGAGAGGAGAGGAGAGGGGGGAGATGGAGAGGGGGGTGGGGGAGATGGGGATGAAAAGGGGGAGATGGGAGGAGAGGAGAGGGGGAGATGGGGAGAAGAGAGGAGAGGGGAGATGGGGAGAAGAGGAGAGGGGGAGATGGGGAGAAGAGGAGAGGGGGTGGGGGAGATGGGGAGGAGAGAGGAGAGGGGGTGGGGGAGATGGGGAGGAGAGAGGAGAGGGGGTGGGTAGATGGGGAGGAGAGCAGAGAAGGGGGTGGGGAGATGGGGAGGAGAGAGGAGAGGGGTGGGGGAGATGGGGAGGAGAGAGGAGAGGGGTGGGGGAGATGGGGAGATGGGGAGGAGGCGTAGAGGGGGGTGGGGGGAGATGGGGAGGAGAGAGGAGAGGGGGTTTGAAGATGGGGAGGAGAGCAGAGAGGGGGTGGGGGAGATGGGGAGGAGAGAGGAGAGTGGGAGATGGGGAGGAGAGAGGAGAGGGGGTAGATAGGGGGAGGAGAGAGGAGAGGGGGAGATGGGGGAGATGGGGATGAAAAGGGGGAGATGGGAGGAGAGAGGAGAGGGGGAGATGGGGAGGAGAGGAGAGTGGGTGGGGGAGATGGGGAGGAGAGAGGAGTGGGTGGGGGAGATGGGGAGGAGAGAGGAGAGGGGGTGGGGGAGATGGTGAGGAGAGAGGAGAGGGGGTTGGGGAGATGGGAGGAGAGAGGAGAGGGGTTGGGAGATGGGGATGAAAGGGGGAGATGGGAGGAGAGAGGAGAGGGGGAGATGGGGAGAAGAGAGGAGAGGGGGAGATGGGGAGAAGAGGAGAGGGGGGTGGGGGAGATGGGGAGGAGAGGGGGTTGGGGGAGATGGGAGGAGAGAGGAGAGGAGGTTGGGGGAGATGGGGAGGAGAGAGGAGAGGGGGGTTGGGGGAGATGGGGGAGGAGAGAGGAGAGGGGTTGGGGGAGATGGGAGGAGAGAGGAGAGGGGGTTGGGGGAGATGGGAGGAGAGAGGAGAGGGGGTTGGGGAGATGGGGATGAAAAGGGGGAGATGGGAGGAGAGAGGAGAGGGGGGAGATGGGGAGAAGAGAGGAGAGGGGGTGGGGAGATGGGGAGGAGAGGGGTTGGGGGAGATGGGAGGAGAGAGAGAGGGGGTTGGGGAGATGGGAGGAGAGAGGAGAGGGGGTTGGGGAGATGGGGATGAAAGGGGGAGATGGGAGGAGAGAGGAGAGGGGGAGATGGGGAGAAGAGAGGAGAGGGGGTTGGGGGAGATGGGAGGAGAGAGGAGAGGAGGTTGGGGGAGATGGGAGGAGAGAGGAGAGGAGGTTGGGGGAGATGGGGAGGAGAGAGGAGAGAGGGAACTGTACAGTAAGGAACAGTACAGTAAGGAACAGTACAGTAGGGAACAGTACAGTAGGGACCAGTACAAAACAGTACAGTAGGGTCCAGTACAGTAGGAAACAGTACAGTACAGTAGGGCAGGGTACAGTACAGTAAGGTACAGTAGGAAACAGTACAGTAGGAAACAGTACAGTACAGTAAGGAACAGTACAGTAGGGCGCAGTAGAGTAGGGTACAGTACAGTAGGGTAGAGTACAGTAGGAAACAGTACAGTAGGAAACAGTACAGTAGGGTGCAGTACAGTAAGGAACAGTACAGTAGGGTGCAGTACAGTAGGGTGCAGTACAGTAAGGAACAGTACAGTAGGGTAGAGTACAGTAGGGTAGAGTACAGTAGGAAACAGTACAGTAGGGTAGAGTACAGTAGGGTAGAGTACAGTAGGAAACAGTACAGTAGGGAAAAGTACAGTAGGAAACAGTACAGTAGGGAACAGTACAGTAGGGTACAGTACAGTAGGGTAGAGTACAGTAGGAAACAGTACAGTAGGGAACAGTACAGTAGGGAACAGTACAGTAAGGAACAGTACAGTAGGGAAGAGTACAGTAGGAAACAATACAGTAGGGAACAGCACAGTAGGGAACAGTACAGTAGGAAACAGTACAGTAGGGTAGAGTACAGTAGGGAACAGTACAGTAGGGAACAGAACAGTACAGTAAGGAACAGTACAGTAGGAAACAGTACAGTAGGGCAGGGTACAGTACAGTAAGGTACAGTAGGAAACAGTACAGTAGGGAACAGTACAGTACAGTAAGGTACAGTAAGGAACAGTACAGTAGGGTACAGTACAGTACATTTACATTACATTTTAGACATTTAGCAGACGCTCTTTTCCAGAGCGACTTACAGTTAGTGAATACATATCTTTTTATACTGGCCCCCCGTGGGAATCGAACCCACAACCCTGGCGTTGCAAACGCCATGCTCTATCAACTGAGCTTCATCCCTGCCGGCCATTCCCTCCCCTACCCTGGACGACGCTGGGCCAATTGTGCGCCGCCCATGAGTCTCCTGGTCGCGGCCGGCTGCGACAGAGCCTGGATTCGAACCAGGATCTCTAGTGGCACAGTTAGTACAGTAAGGTACAGTAAGGAACAGTACAGTAGGGAACAGAACAGTACAGTAGGGCAGGGTACAGTTCAGTAAGGTACACTAAGGAACAGTACAGTAGGGTGCAGTACAGTAAGGAACAGTACAGTAGGGTAGAGTACAGTAGGGTAGAGTACAGTAGGAAACAGTACAGTAGGGTAGAGTACAGTAGGGTAGAGTACAGTAGGAAACAGTACAGTAGGGAAAAGTACAGTAGGAAACAGTACAGTAGGGAACAGTACAGTAGGGTACAGTACAGTAGGGTAGAGTACAGTAGGAAACAGTACAGTAGGAAACAATACAGTAGGGAACAGTACAGTAGGGAACAGTACAGTAAGGAACAGTACAGTAGGGAAGAGTACAGTAGGAAACAATACAGTAGGGAACAGCACAGTAGGGAACAGTACAGTAGGAAACAGTACAGTAGGGTAGAGTACAGTAGGGAACAGTACAGTAGGGAACAGAACAGTACAGTAAGGAACAGTACAGTAGGAAACAGTACAGTAGGGCAGGGTACAGTACAGTAAGGTACAGTAGGAAACAGTACAGTAGGGAACAGTACAGTACAGTAAGGTACAGTAAGGAACAGTACAGTAGGGTACAGTACAGTACATTTACATTACATTTTAGACATTTAGCAGACGCTCTTTTCCAGAGCGACTTACAGTTAGTGAATACATATCTTTTTATACTGGCCCCCCGTGGGAATCGAACCCACAACCCTGGCGTTGCAAACGCCATGCTCTATCAGCTGAGCTACATCCCTGCCGGCCATTCCCTCCCCTACCCTGGACGACGCTGGGCCAATTGTGCGCCGCCCATGAGTCTCCTGGTCGCGGCCGGCTGCGACAGAGCCTGGATTCGAACCAGGATCTCTAGTGGCACAGTTAGTACAGTAAGGTACAGTAAGGAACAGTACAGTAGGGAACAGAACAGTACAGTAGGGCAGGGTACAGTTCAGTAAGGTACAGTAGGAAACAGTTCAGTACAGTAAGGTACAGTAAGGAACAGTACAGTAGGGAACAGTACAGTAAGGAACAGTACAGTAGGGTAGAGTACAGTAGGGTCCAGTCCAGTAAGGAACAGTACAGTAGGAAACAGTACAGTAGGGTAGAGTACAGTAGGGAACAGTACAGTAAGGAACAGTACAGTAAGGAACAGTACAGTAAGGAACAGTACAGTAAGGAACAGAACAGTACAGTAAGGAACAGTACAGTAGGAAACAGTACAGTAGGGCAGGGTACAGTACAGTAAGGTACAGTAGGAAACAGTACAGTACAGTAGGGAACAGTACAGTAGGGCACAGTACAGTAAGGAACAGAAAAGTACAGTAGGGCTCAGTACAGTAGGGTACAGTAGGGAAACAGTACAGTAGGGAACAGTACAGTAAGGCACAGTACAGTAGGGTACAGTACAGTACAGTAAGGTACAGTAAGGAACAGTACAGTAGGGAACAGAACAGTACAGTAAGGAACAGTACAGTAGGGAACAGTACAGTAAAGAACAGTACAGTAGGAAACAGTACAGTAGGGTGGAGTACAGTAGGGCAGAGTACAGTAAGGAACAGTACAGTAAGGAACAGTACAGTAGGGAACAGTACAGTAAGGAACAGTACAGTAAGGAACAGTACAGTAGGGTAGAGTACAGTAGGGTCCAGTACAGTAAGGAACAGTACAGTAGGAAACAGTACAGTAGGGTAGAGTACAGTAGGGAACAGTACAGTAAGGAACAGTACAGTAAGGAACAGAACAGTACAGTAAGGAACAGTACAGTAGGAAACAGTACAGTAGGGCATGGGTACAGTACAGTAAGGTACAGTAGGAAACAGTACAGTACAGTAGGGACCAGTACAGTAGGGCACAGTACAGTAGGGAACAGTACAGTAGGGAACAGAAAAGTACAGTAGGGACCAGTACAGTAGGGCTCAGTACAGTAGGGTACAGTAGGAAACAGTACAGTAGGGAACAGTACAGTAAGGCACAGTACAGTAGGGTACAGTACAGTACAGTAAGGTACAGTAAGGAACAGTACAGTAGGGTACAGTACAGTAGGGTACAGGACAGTACAGTAAGGAACAGTACAGTAGGGAACAGTACAGTAAAGAACAGTACAGTAGGAAACAGTACAGTAGGAAACAGTACAGTAGGGTAGAGTACAGTAGGGTACAGTACAGTAAGGAACAGTACAGTAAGGAACAGTACAGTAAGGAACAGAACAGTACAGTAAGGAACAGTACAGTAGGAAACAGTACAGTAGGGGAGGGTACAGTACAGTAAGGTACAGTAGGAAACAGTACAGTAGGGCACAGTACAGTAGGGAACAGAACAGTAGGGAACAGTACAGTAGGGCTCAGTACAGTAGGGTACAGTAGGAAACAGTACAGTAGGGAACAGTACAGTAAGGAACAGTACAGTAGGGCACAGTACAGTAGGGAACAGAACAGTACAGTAAGGAACAGTACAGTAAGGAACAGTACAGTAAGGAACAGAACAGTACAGTAAGGAACAGTACAGTAGGAAACAGTACAGTAGGGCAGGGTACAGTAGGGCTGAGTACAGTAGGGTACAGTAGGAAACAGTACAGTAGGGCAGAGTACAGTAGGGCTCAGTACAGTAGGGTACAGTAGGAAACAGTACAGTAGGGAACAGTACAGTAGGGAACAGTACAGTAAGGAACAGTACAGTAGGGAACAGTACAGTAGGGGACAGAACAGTACAGTAAGGAACAGTACAGTAGGAAACAGTACAGTAGGGTGGAGTACAGTAGGGAACAGTACAGTAAGGAACAGGAAAGTAAGGAACAGTACAGTAGGGAACAGTACAGTAAGGAACAGTACAGTAAGGAACAGTACAGTAGGGTAGAGTACAGTAGGGTCGAGTACAGTAAGGAACAGTACAGTAGGAAACAGTACAGTAAGGAACAGTACAGTAAGGAACAGTACAGTAAGGTACAGAACAGTACAGTAAGGAACAGTACAGTAGGAAACAGTACAGTAGGGCAGGGTACAGTACAGTAAGGTACAGTAGGAAACAGTACAGTACAGTAGGGAACAGTACAGTAGGGCACAGTACAGTAGGGAACAGAAAAGTACAGTAAGGTACAGTAAGGAACAGTACAGTAGGGAATAGTACAGTAAAGAACAGTACAGTAGGAAACAGTACAGTAGGAAACAGTACAGTAGGGTAGAGTACAGTAGGGTACAGTACAGTAAGGAACAGTACAGTAAGGAACAGAACAGTACAGTAAGGAACAGTACAGTAGGAAACAGTACAGTAGGGCAGGGTACAGTACAGTAAGGTACAGTAGGAAACAGTACAGTAGGGCACAGTACAGTAGGGAACAGTACAGTAGGGCTCAGTACAGTAGGGTACAGTAGGAAACAGTACAGTAGGGAACAGTACAGTAAGGAACAGTACAGTAGGGCACAGTACAGTAGGGAACAGAACAGTACAGTAAGGAACAGTACAGTAAGGAACAGTACAGTAAGGAACGGAACAGTACAGTAAGGGTCAGTACAGTAGGAAACAGTACAGTAGGGCAGGGTACAGTAGGGCTCAGTACAGTAGGGTACAGTAGGAAACAGTACAGTAGGGCAGAGTACAGTAGGGCTCAGTACAGTAGGGTACAGTAGGAAACAGTACAGTAGGAAACAGTACAGTAGGGAACAGTACAGTAGGGAACAGTACAGTAGGGGACAGTACAGTAGGGTACAGAACAGTACAGTAAGGAACAGTACAGTAGGGCTCAGTACAGTAGGGTACAGTACAGTAGGGAACAGAACAGTAAGGAACAGTACAGTAGGGAACATAACAGTACAGTAGGACACAGTACAGTAGGGAACAGTACAGTAAAGAACAGTACAGTAGGAAACAGTACAGTAGAGAACAGTACAGTAAGGCACAGTACAGTAGGAAACAGTCCAGTAGGGACCAGTACAGTAGGAAACAGTAGGAAACAGTCCAGTAGGGAACAGTACAGTAGGGTACAGTACAGTAAGGAACAGTACAGTAGGGTACAGTACAGTAGGGAACAGAACAGTACAGTAAGGAACAGTACAGTAAGGAACAGAACAGTACAGTAAGGAACAGTACAGTAGGAAACAGTACAGTAGGGCAGGGTACAGTACAGTGAGGTACAGCAGGAAACAGTACAGTAGGGAACAGTGCAGTAGGGAACAGAACAGTACAGTAGGGAACAGTACAGTAGGGCTCAGTACAGTAGGGTACAGTAGGAAACAGTACAGTAGGGAACAGTACAGTAGGGAACAGTACAGTAAGGAACAGTACAGTAGGGCACAGTGCAGTAGGGAACAGAACAGTACAGTAAGGAACAGTACAGTAGGGCTCAGTACAGTAGGGTACAGTACAGTAGGGAACAGTACAGTAAGGCACAGTACAGTAGGAAACAGTCCAGTAGGGTACAGTACAGTAGGAAACAGTAGGAAACAGTCCAGTAGGGAACAGTACAGTAGGGAACAGTACAGTAAGGAACAGTACAGTAGGGCACAGTACAGTAGGGAACAGAACAGTACAGTAAGGAACAGTACAGTAGGGCTCAGTACAGTAGGGTACAGTACAGTAAGGAACAGAACAGTACAGTAAGGAACAGTACAGTAGGGCTCAGTACAGTAGGGTACAGTACAGTAAGGAACAGAACAGTACAGTAAGGAACAGTACAGTAGGGAACAGAACATTACAGTAAGGAACAGTACAGTAGGGTACAGTACAGTAAGGAACAGAACAGTACAGTAAGGAACAGTACAGTAAGGTACAGTACAGTAGGGAACAGAACAGTACAGTAAGGAACAGTACAGTAAGGTACAGTAGGGAACAGAACAGTAAGGAACAGTACAGTAGGGAACATAAGAGTACAGTAGGACACAGTACAGTAGGGAACAGTACAGTAAAGAACAGTAGGAAACAGTACAGTAGGAAACAGTACAGTAAGGCACAGTACAGTAGGAAACAGTCCAGTAGGGAACAGTACAGTAGGGAACAGTACAGTAAGGAACAGTACAGTAGGGCACAGTACAGTAGGGAACAGAACAGTACAGTAAGGAACAGTACAGTAGGGAACAGTACAGTAGGGCTCAGTACAGTAGGGAACAGTACAGTAAGGAACAGTACAGTAGGGTAGAGTACAGTAGGGTCCAGTAGGGAACAGAACAGTACAGTAAGGAACAGTACAGTAGGGAACAGAACAGTACAGTAGGGAACAGTACAGTACAGTAAGGAACAGTACAGTAGGGAACAGTACAGTAGGGCTCAGTACAGTAGGGAACAGTACAGTAAGGAACAGTACAGTAGGGTAGAGTACAGTAGGGTCCAGTAGGGAACAGAACAGTACAGTAAGGAACAGTACAGTAGGGAACAGAACAGTACAGTAGGGAACAGTACAGTAAGGAACAGTACAGTAGGGTAGAGTACAGTAGGGTACAGTAGGGAACAGAACAGTACAGTAAGGAACAGAACAGTAAGGAACAGTACAGTAAGGAACAGAACAGTACAGTAAGGAACAGTACAGTAGGGAACAGAACAGTACAGTAAGGAACAGTACAGTAGGGTACAGTACAGTAAGGAACAGAACAGTACAGTAAGGAACAGTACAGTAAGGTACAGTACAGTAGGGAACAGAACAGTACAGTAAGGAACAGTACAGTAAGGTACAGTACAGTAGGGAACAGAACAGTAAGGAACAGTACAGTAGGGAACATAACAGTACAGTAGGACACAGTACAGTAGGGAACAGTACAGTAAAGAACAGTACAGTAGGAAACAGTACAGTAGAGAACAGTACAGTAGGAAACAGTCCAGTAGGGAAAAGTACAGTAGGAAACAGTAGGAAACAGTACAGTAGGGAACAGTACAGTAGGAAACAGTACAGTAGGGAACAGTACAGTAGGGAACAGTCCAGTAGGGAACAGTACAGTAGGAAACAGTAGGAAACAGTCCAGTAGGGGACAGTACAGTAGGGAACAGTCCAGTAGGGAACAGTCCAGTAGGGAACAGTCCAGTAGGGAACAGTCCAGTAGGGAACAGTACAGTAGGGAACAGTAGGAAACAGTACAGTAGGAGTCCGTCCGTCCATGTGTGTGTGTGTGTGTGTGTGTGTGTGTGTGTGTGTGTGTGTGTGTGTGTGTGTGAAAGAGGACTGTATAGTACTGTTCATCTCCCGGTCTGTCTTGTACATAATCACAAAATATTCAATTTGCCTTGGTGTTTAGGCCCACCTTGTTGCTAAGCATTCCCTTGGTGTTTAGGCCCACCTTGTTGCTAAGCATTCCCTTGGTGTTTAGGCCCACCTTGTTGTTAAGCATGTTGTGAAATGTTTAACAGTCTAAGAACTGTACCTATTGATTCCCATGTGAACACATACATCACATTTAACGCCACGTTATGTACAGCAAGATGTCATTCATTCTCAATAATTCATCTTTCCGTTTTAACACCCTCAGGAGACCAGACCAAAACAGTCACTATGTAATATTAGGAGAAACACTGGCTGCTATTTGAGTTTCAGAAAATAGAGGGAGGAGAAGCAGTGTTAACGCCGCCACCGTCTCACTGAGAGGACAGGAACGTCACCGTCTCACTGAGAGGACAGGAACGTCACCGTCTCACTGAGAGGACAGGAATGGAGAGAGAGGTACTCTGCAACTGTGACAAAGACCAAAGGAAACAAACCGCTCCGCTCCCAGCTCTCTCTCCCCTGGGATTTAGTCTGCCTCTCTCTCCAACCTGTCCCTTTCCCCGTCCCTGTGCTGCATGCTACTATCCACCACTAGCACTCCCTCCCTCCCTCCCTCCCTTCCTCCCAGGCATCGAACAGCAGTTTACCACTGCTAAATTAACAACTGTCATCTCCACATTGTTGCTAAATGCTTTTATGTTTATGTAAAGTTGTTTCTGAAATTCATATTTCATGTTTGTGTGCGTTTGCTGATTTCTTTTCTCGCATTGCAAATCATTAAAGGTCTTTGAAAAAAAAGAAAAGAATCAAAGACAACAGAGTGTCAGTCAGTCTAGCAGGAGAGTGCTGATACCCTGAAGACCGCCTGGCAGACAGGCTGGGAGAAGTTGATTCTGCTGTTCTGAAGATCACCATTTAGAGGAGAACGGTTACAAATACTTTTTAATGAGAGGGTGGGACACAGAAAGATGTTCTGTTTCAGAATAGAATTAGAATGAGGTTGTTATAGCGACAAGCTAGAATTTTGAAAATGTGTCTGTTTTGGAAGGAAATTACGTAGTTAAGTGACACATTTTTTTATTTATTTTTGTTTTGTTTTTTTGACAGAAACAAATCCTAAATAATCACATGTAGGCAATAATGACAATATGAGCTAATAAAAACACATGCCCAAACAAGCCATACAACAACCTAAACACTTCAGACAGACAGAGGAGGCTAGTTGGTGCAGTAACATCTCATCATGCATACAAGCAGCACTAATAGTCTCCATCAGACTAATTAGCCATTATATTGTGAGCATGGCTAACGACACGCAAGCAGGCATACAGGTGATAACCCTATTTGGCAGTGACATGTTTTACTGTAAAGTCACACTGACTACCAGCAGATCAAAGGGACCGATTCCCCCAATGGGTCCAATTAACTATAGCATTGTGTATAGAGAGAGCGAGAGAGAGAGAGAGAGAGAGAGAGAGAGAGAATGAGAGAGACAGAGAGAGAGAGAGAGAGAGAGAGAGAGAGAGAGAGAGAGAGAGAGAGAGAGAGAGAGAGAGAGAGAGAGAGAGAGAACGAGAGAGAATGAGAGAGAATGAGAGAGACCGAGAGAGAATGAGAGAGAGAGAGAGAGAGAGAGAGAGAGAGAGAGAGAGAGAGAGAGAGAGAGAGAGAGAGAGAGAATGAGAGAGAGAGAGAGAGTGAGAGAGAGAGAGAGAATGAGAGAGAGAGAGAGAGAGAGAATGAGAGAGAGAGAGAGAGAGAATGAGAGAGAGCGAGAGAGAGAGAATGAGAGAGAGCGAGAGAGAGAGACTGGGAGAGAGCCTGGGAGAGAGGCTGGGAGAGAGACTGGGGAGAGGCAGGGAGAGAGGGGGGAGAGAGGGGGAGAGAGGCTGGGAGAGAGGGGAAGAGAGGCTGGGAGAGAGGCTGGGAGAGAGGGGTTGAGAGGCTGGGAGAGAGGCTGGGGGAGAGAGGGGTTGAGAGGCTGGGAGAGAGGCTGGGAGAGAGGGGGGGAGAGGCTGGGAGAGAGTCTGGGAGAGAGGGGGGGAGAGAGTCTGGGAGAGAGGCTGGGAGAGAGGGGAAGAGAGGCTGGGAGAGAGGGAAGAGAGGCTGGGAGAGAGGGGGGAGAAAGGCTGGGAGAGAGGCTGGGAGAGAGGGGGGGAGAGAGGATGGGAGAGAGGGGGGGAGAGAGGATGGGAGAGAGGGGGGGAGCGAGGGGGGGAGCGAGGGGGTGAGGAAGAAGGAAAGGGGAAAGAGAAAAGCAATGCGTAAATAAAACCAAACTTGAGTTATGATAGTCATAATGTAATAAAGCAGAGGCCTTTCCCGTATAGCTGTGATCTTTTCAATTTACATCAAGGGAGGATGGCTCTGGATGAAAGGCGTGCGTCCGAGGAGCGGCAGGCCGGCCGGCAGCCACACAGGGCAGACACGGGGGCTCATTAAACCGGCCCAGCCTCCCCATAACAAGGACTGAAGTGGCTAGCATAAAGAGTGCGGGTTCACAGGTCAGACCGGGAACAGATCTCTATTTAACTCAGCAACTGGAGATGATAATTAGCAGGTGCAGCAGTTATCTCTGTCTCTCGGTAAAGGATGAAACTAGCTACTGAAGATGGGAGAGTAACTGGATCATCTTAGAGACGATCGGGTTGTGGGCTAGGGTCGTTTACACATACACATGTGGGCACACACACACAATCAAAGTCACGTGACACTATTCTGAAGTTTTTCTGATTGAACTGGAGGTCTTCTCCCAGCGTGTGCTCATGTGATGACAAATATACACAGACAAATGTAATGCATAATTATACACAAACACAATTATATACAAAATAAAAAACTAACTGCTTAATAATAGCATTTATGCAGAGCACTCAACATTGATTAACTTCAGAGTATCCTAGAAATAATTTGTAAATCATTTTACACACCAGTACAAGGACTTTAATTTTCAAACATGAAGAAACAGCTCTCCTACTTCTCCCTGTCCTGACGGTCTCTAGTAGCGTCTAAGTAGCATTACGTAGAGAAACAGAGCTAAGTTTCATCAGTAGCTAGTCTCATCCTGACGGTCTCTAGTAGCGTCTAAGTAGCGTCACGTAGAGAAACAGAGCTAAGTTTCATCAGTAGCTAGTCTCATCCTGACGGTCTCTAGCAGCATCTAAGTAGCGTCACGTAGAGAAACAGAGCTAAGTTTCATCAGTAGCTAGTCTCATCCTGACGGTCTCTAGTAGCGTCTAAGTAGCGTCACGTAGAGAAACAGAGCTAAGTTTCATCAGTAGCTAGTCTCATCCTGACGGTCTCTAGCAGCATCTAAGTAGCGTCACGTAGAGAAACAGAGCTAAGTTTCATCAGTAGCTAGTCTCATCCTGACGGTCTCTAGTAGCGTCTAAGTAGCGTCACGTAGAGAAACAGAGCTAAGTTTCATCATCATAAGGAAACCAGGAGAACCCAGTACAGCCGTCATGGATAACGAGGCTTGGCTGGTAGCTTTGCTGCCTGCGTCCTCTAGACAATATTAACATCAACTAGCATCGTCTCATAGCAGACTGTCACACCACGCACTGTACTGCACAGGCACTGACTGACTGACGACTTTTACACTTGCAAAAGGTACAACGCGTCTAATTGTTACTGAGCATTCCACCACTATTTATCTACAACAGCAGTGAAAACATATACTGTATGACTCCCTAGTTAAAACCCAGCCAGCATTTCGACAGGCTAAAACCCAGCAGCATTTTGACAGGCTAAAACCCAGCAGCATTTTGACAGGCTAAAACCCAGAAGCATTTTGACAGGCTAAAACCCAGAAGCATTTTGACAGGCTAAAACCCAGAAGCATTTTGACAGGCTAAAACCCAGCAGCATTTTGACAGGCTAAAACCCAGCAGCATTTAGACAGGCTAAAACCCAGCAGCATTTTGACAGGCTAAAACCCAGCAGCATTTCGACAGGCTAAAACCCAGCAGCATTTTGACAGGCTAAAACCCAGCAGCATTTCGACAGGCTAAAACCCAGAAGCATTTTGACAGGCTAAACGTGTGTAAAGAAATGTATAACAAAAGTAAGTGTTTGCTGAAATACAATTGAGCATTTCACAGCTATTTTAAACTAGACAGCAGTGATTGCTCAAAGAGTGGACCTAGCGGCAAAAACCCAGCAGCAATTCAACACAGAAAATAATCTTTATCATAATTATATAGAATGTATATTTTTTATTTTATTTTGTTTTGTAATATATATATATATACAAAAAAACAAAAAATGTAATGATGACAGTGAGAATTAATGCTCCAAACTCTGAAACTATATTTCAAATCAAACCCTACAAAATTATTACCAGCACATATAAAACTACTAAAATATGACCCGGATACTGCTGCTGCGGTAGAAAGTTGAGATTGTCTCTTCTAAAACAAAAATATTGTTTTGTTAAGATCCTGTCCAGGGAAAGAAGGCCGTGGGGACGCAATTAAAGAACTACAAAGAAAAAAATTAATAGTTATGAAAATCTCCCGCTTTCTTTTGATGTGCTACAGCCCGAATTGTAGACATATATACTCACGCACAAAGACGTACACACACACACACCACACACGTACAAAATAACACACCTTGTTCATATTTCAAACTTTAAATTAAAAAAGAATATCTGACACACAATACTCAATATAAAACTATTCCTTAGGGTGCTGAATTTATTTTAATTGGTATATAAACCGAACCATAATAACAATGTTATTCAAGACAAACGGACTCAATTGCTTGTATATTTATATCCAGAATCTTTATACAATTAAGCGTCTTCTCTAGTTGCAAAGCTAAAACTATGACTTCCAAGGCCATCAGTCTCAACCTCCGATTTAAGATGACAGGACAGAGAGGGCAGGTTTAGGTTTTAATATCCTGCGCCCCGTTGCTAGTGCTGGTGAGGTGTGTAGGTCCACCTCCCACGGGACAACAAACAAAGCCTCTGATACCTACAGCCCATAATGAGCAGGAATATATAGATCCATCGACATTTTACTACCTGCAGTGAAATAAGCACATCAAACAGACGATTTGTGCGTCTTTATGCATTCATGTGTGTGTGTGTGTGTGTGTGTGTGCTTTCATGTGATCCCGTGTGTGTGTGTTTTCATTTGAACTAATAGGGATATCTCATGGTGGATGCTACTCCCTGGAGTGGGGCTACTTTGTCAGGCTGACCCTGTATAGCAGGCTCCAGGATGAGCTGGGAGTTTTGCATACATAATTAAACATATCTAAATGTCATCTTTACTTCAAACACACTGGTCTCTTGTGCTCCCTTGGTCTGACTTCTGATACAGAGAGGACCTGAGCACCAACACAGAGAGATCAACACAGAGAGAGAGAGAGAGAGAGAGAGAGAGAGAAAGAGAGAGAGAGAGAGAGAGAGAGAGAGAGAGAGAGAGAGAGAGAGAGAGAGAGAGAGAGAGAGAGAGAGAGAGAGAGAGAGAGAGAGAGAGAGAGAGAGAGAGAGAGAGAGAGAGAGAGAGAGAGAGAGAGAGAGAGAGAGAGAGAGAGAGAGAGACAGAGGGGGGCACAAATTACAAATAAAATGCATGATTCATCATCAGATTGTAATAAAAATGGTTAACTGGCGTTAACCTTCCTTTTAACTCATCATGTTCATTAGGCTTAATTAATAAGAGCAGCACAGTACAGTACTGCTCTTAATGTACAAGCCAATCACAGAGGTAGTTAGCTTATAGGTAGGGAAGTGCTGCAGCTGTTTCACAGTGGGAATGGGTTGCTGAAGTGAAACACACACCTGGCCCTACTCTGTCGTCAGAGTATAGACAGCTGTGGCTGTGGCTGACGCGTATTGTGGACGAAGCAGAAACATGTAAGTAGAGAAATCTTTCTCCTGATTTAAATGTCAGCTTGGCGTGTTGAGCGACGATCGTTCACTGTCTACAGGACTCCGTGTGACTATTAGTGAGACAGGAGAGTACATTCCTGGTGTGTGTGTGTGTGTGTGTGTGTGTGTGTGTGTGTGTGTGTGTGTGTGTGTGTGTGTGTAGCTGCGTTGTCTGCTGCTGATGTTGTTTTCTGTGAATGTCGGAAGCTGAACTCCAAATTAAAGCTGTGGTGTTTGATTAACTGTGCTACGTGATCTTTGTACACACACACACACACACACACACACACACACACACTCTCTCTCTCTCTCTACTTCATTTGTTAACTTCCAACCACAGTCTTAAAATACAACAAGGGGGTGTGCACTGGGTAAACTTCCCACCTTGATTGGGAACACAGACGATCAAATATAGGAATGGTAGAAATGTAGGGAACAGCGTGTCAACAAGCGAGCAGGGACAGAGAACAGAGGGAATTACACTGCGATCTGAAAGAGGTGCGTCTGAAAATAAAGACGTTCTCACATCCTACCTCAAATGTGTAAAACACACAAAAAGAATAATACATTTTTTTTTATCCTCCAGTTTTTTATATGAAGTCTACGGGATCAAATAAAAATGGGATTCATTCAAACATCGTCTGTCTTCAGAATTAATGGCTGCCTAATTTGCTATTCTTGGATACTTTTAATGACTAGCAGGGTAAACAACCACACTACACCCCAATTATTACTGTATCTTTTAATGACTAGCAGGGTAAACAACCACACTACACCCCAATTATTACTGTATCTTTATAACACACTGTGGGAGAAGTCTGCAAAATGATCTAAAAAGAAAGAATGAAAAAATAAAGAAAGAAAGAAAGCACGTTGATCTTTAGAACAGCAGTGTGGTTCAAATTGCACATTCCTTATTCTGTACACTTGTCAACATGTTGATTTTAATAAAACCCACACAGACCTCAGAGACCTATATTAGTAGCATCTGTAGAAAAGTGTCTGAAACTTTCCTGAGTTTAAGAACCTATAAACCTTTTCAGACCATCGCCACAAATTAACAAAAAACGAATTTAACTCAAATCAATGTCACTAATGAACATTAAGAGCTTAATTGTTTTTTCTTCAACAAATAATAAGGAACTTTTTAAATTATATTACAACATTACAATTTAACATTATACAATTATTTATTTCCTTCTATAAATGTGCTTAATATCCAGGCAATAACCCTAAACAGATTATGGATAGGGAAGTCAGAATTAATTTTTCATTATAAATCAGCTGCATGATATTTTCATTTAATTTCAATACTCAACAAGAAAAATGTAGCATTGTTGAAAATGTTTAATGTTTTTGTTCAGTAACATTTGTCTGTCATATTTTTTTCTTCTTTTATCAAAAGTAATTTCATTCAACCAAAATAATCAACAGAAATATACTTATTTTAGAAAATGCCTTCACAACTGACAAGTCAAACTTTATCGAAAAGTGATTTGTGTGAAATACTATATATACTACCACCGTCAAAAGTGAACATTCCCAGTGTGTGTAGCAGGACAAATTCAGAAGAAAACCAATTAACACAGGACCTTCAACTCTGTCTCATCTGATGTTTCCAATAAAAACAAGTCAGAAATAATTCTCTGAAGATTACACACATCCTTTTTTCACCCTTTTACCAATTATTCTCTCTATTTGTAAATCTTTCGCTTTTTCACCGAGCGGAAGAGCTACTGGCGTGGTAGCATTTCTAATAGTCAATAAATCTGAAATATTATGTGTGAAATTGAGGGAAAAGGCCATTAAGGGGTGGGCAGCAGAGGGGGCAGCGGAGGGGCCCTGTCTGGGAGTGGGCCAGGTAATAAAGGAAGTCTGTGACCCCTGACCCCTTCAGAGCCGGGCCAGCGGTCAGCTGGAGCCGTAATGGACGCCACATGCACAGTCGCGCCGCAGCCACAATTAGATACATCTCCAAAGAAAGCTTTGGCTTCAATCAATATCAGAGAGAGCTGCTTTTTCTTTACTTGAAACACCCCCCAAACAAGGTTGGCCCCTGGCTCTATTTTATTATGCTTGGTTTTTATGGATGGAGAGGCGTTGAGCTTTCTGAATGTGGATAAATAGAAATCTCACTATCTGAATCCTACATTGGATAAAGCTGAGGTGAAAGGAGATGCAGGTTATTAAGTCTACTTAATCCGTCTACTCCTGATAAATTCATATTAACAGTACCACTAACCACGTTTCCATCCACAGTTTTTCTGCGAGTAAAAGTCATACCTTATACAAAAACAGCTGTGATGGAAACTGGAAGTTTCGGTACAATTTTTCTAAATGCCGACAGATCATTTGTTTGTTCGACATGGTGGGATCTTTTTGTGTCAGTAAAATTAATGATGTGAGAAATGGCAGTGGAAACGCAAATATTGATATAATAACCATCATATCAAAGTAAACTTGGAGTCACGCGATGATATGATATGTGGTCCCTCCCACTACGACTCTGGAAACCATGCAGTTTATTAGTCTACAGATGAAATAAGTTATGATGAACTTCACAGGGTGGTGAAAGTGCACGGTGATGAGCTTGATGCTCCTTTTCCATAAATATTGAGGGTCTTATTCTGGTGACATGATGATTGATGCTTGACTGCCGTTTGACAAATAAAAATATTCTCACTTTTATCCATAATAATCTCATCATGTAGACTAGCCTACCCACATTGTATATGCGAGCTGTCGGCTAAAGCGCAAGCCCAGAGTAGGCACATTTGCTATTTAACGAAATAATGTTTGTGACAAAACTATCAGTAGAGTTGAAAATGCGATGGAAACACATTGAACTTTAGGTTTGTATTCGATACATGAAAACTTAAGTGAAAAAAAGTACATTGTGTGCACTACGTAATCACGCACTGATTTCAATCCGCAAAAAGTAAGTTTGGTGGAAACACACCACTGGTGGGAAAATATTTTCTTTATGCAGATTTTAGAATATTAGCATGAAACTCTGTCGTGAATTGGATGGAAATCTAGCTAATGTAATTTATGTACATTCTTCTCCTAAATGCTTAATGTGAACTGCTCTTGATAGGTTTAGCGTATGCTGTCACTGCAGTCGCAAGCCGTTGTATTTATCAGGAAGCTAGTCAACGAGACAGGTCAATTAATTCTATCATGACAGTTCTATAAAGTCAATCTCAAGCAGTCAGTCAACAGTTTCTTATTGTGAGATTAAGTGACAGTTTTAATTAACGCTTCTGTTCCCCTGCAGTGGGTTCTGATGAACTGAGCAATGCCTCTCAACCATCCCACTGTATGTAAACACAAATATCAGATGCCATGTGGCACATCCTTCTAACTAACGAGCAAACTAACAAGGGGCCAGAAATTCCCCGCAATTAATACCTGCTCTTTTCCTGATTCATCTACATCACCCCTAGCGATAAGGTAGCAGGAGAAAGAGAGAGATAATTTGCTGTAATAAATATCTGAAGTGTAATAGGTGACAGGTCTTGTTTCAGGTGATTCAACGTGATATGAAGAGTGTGTTCTGTGATTAGTCGGAGGGAAATGGCGAGCTCCAGGATGAAAGCCGAGCTCTGAGCCACCACTTCATTTAGCAGAAAACAAACTCAGTTTGCTGTTTAATTTAGGAGTGGAGTCCCTGGGCACACAGAGAGAGACAGAGACAGAGACAGAGACAGAGACAGAGACAGAGAGAGAGAGAGAGAGAGAGAGAGAGAGAGAGAGAGAGAGAGAGAGAGAGAGAGAGAGAGAGAGAGAGAGAGAGAGAGAGAGAGAGAGAGAGAGAGAGAACGAGAGAGAGAGAGAGAGAGAGAGAGAGAGAGATGGGCTGCTGCACAGTCAGAGAGAGAGGTGGGCGTACTGTAGGTATAGGTACAATGCCTCAAGAGGAGTAGTAAATCCCCCCTAGAGAGGAAAGAAACAAACAGCCTCCTGCGTGATTCAAACGGAGGGATGACAGGCGTGTGTGTTTGTGTGTGTGTGTGTGTGTGTGTGTGTGTGTGTGTGTGTGACCCTGGTTTCCTGTTGCACTGACCGGTGTCAGCGCTACATTAATTAAAGAGACGGCGCTGGCAGGTGGCTGCAGAGACACCACTGGTAATTGGCCCCCTTATTCTCTCTCTCTTTCCCTCCCTCTCTTTCCCTCTCTTTTTCTCTGCTTCCCCTCTCCCTCTCACAAACCCCCAGTCTCTCCTCCTATCCCTCTCTCCCTCCATCCATTCTCAAACCCACAGTCTTTCTCGCTCTGTCGTTCCCGGAGACGTGCCACTGGGCTGAGACGTGGCACTGGGCAGGCAGAAAAGCAGTCTTTGAGGAATAATGATTAGAATAGTGGAGAGTTAGAGGGAGAGATGGAGGGACAGAGTTGAAGGGGAGAGATGTTTCCACAGATCGGATGGCTGATGAACGCTGCTCGACTTTCAGTGTGTGTGTGTGTGTGTGTGTGTGTGTGTGTGTGTGTGTGTGTGTGTGTGTGTGTGTGTGTGTTAGGGCTGTGACGATACCAGTATTGCAATATTTTGAAATGAAAACACGAAGCAGACCCAACTCTTTGGTTCTTTAAAAACCTGCTGTTTGTAAAATATAGCTTTGGAAATAAATAAATGTGACTTTGGATGACAACATAATGATGCTTGTTTCCAACATTAGGGCTGTTTTCCTAAATGAATTAAATCCGCTTCGTGTTTTGTTTCCTTGCCACGATACTAACGAGTATTGCAGGAGAGAGGGAAGGTGTGAATGGAGGAGTGTGTGTATAGGAACTATTTTAAGAGAGTTTGTGTTAGTGTGTGTTAGTGTGTGTTAATCAAATCAAAGTTTAATGGTCACGTATATACAGACTTGCAGATGTTATCGCAGGTGCAGCGAAATGCTTGTGTTTCTAGCTCCAACAGCGCAGTAATAATACCTAGCAATTAGTGCTGAGCTGTTTTTAAACAACTAATTGACTGACGCCGGTACATTTTTTACAATTACATTTATTTTTTCTCTCTCTTTTTTTGGTGAGATCAATGCGCAGTTTCTCTAGAGATAAATCAGATCAAGCCCGAACTGTGCGATGTAGTAGGGAGTTGAGGTTTCCAACAGGCCAAAATGCTACATAGTTTAGTGCAAAAAAACGGAGTAATTAACTACAATGACCATAATCCATTGCGCACCTACTTGTCCGGTCTGTGTTTGTTTTACGCCTGCTACTAAAAGAGACAGAATAATGCACAATCGAGAGATAGAGAGCGGTTGCTTCACGAGGTATCTCTACATGAAAATACATGATCTAAGTGATTGATAGCTGGTATTCAGCAGCCACAAAAGTATGCCTTGTTTACTTTGAAGAACTACAAAATAGTGATTTTGTCAGACAGCATAGGCAGCAGCTCTATAGAGATGAGATGATGACTTAGAATGAAATAATAGTCATCAAATAAAACAAATGTAATATACACAATAACTGAAATATTGTATTAAAGTAATGACAGTTGATAAGTGATGCAGTAATGGGCAGTCACTACCATCATGGGACTTTTACTAATAGTTGTATTCTGTGTTGCTACAGCATTCAACCCACATCATGCATAGCGCATTATCTAAACCGAAATCGAAAACAGTGATTATTTTTAAAATAATCGAACCAAAACGACCTCAAAAAGCACTAATCGCTCAGCACTACTAGCAATACACACATCATCCAAAAAGTTACAAGAAATTAATAAATAATGGTGTGTATAGAGAGTGTGGACAGTATATGAATAGAAAATATGTGGACAGCAGAGTGGGGAAAAAATGTACTTAGTCAGCCACCAATTGTGCAAGTTCTCCCACTTAAAAAGATGAGAGAGGCCTGTAATTTTCATCATAGGTACACGTCAACTATGACAGACAAATCCAGAAAATCACATTGTAGGATTTTTAATGAATTTATTTGCAAATTATGGTGGAAAATAAGTATTTGGTCACCTACAAACAAGCAAGATTTCTGGCTCTCACAGACCTGTAACTTCTTCTTTAAGAGGCTCCTCTGTCCTCCACTCATTACCTGTATTAATGGCACCTGTTTGAACTTGTTATCAGTATAAAAGACACCTGTCCACAACCTCAAACAGTCACACTCCAAACTCCACTATGGCCAAGACCAAAGAGCTGTCAAAGGACACCAGAAACAAAATTGTAGACCTGCACCAGGCTGGGAAGACTGAATCTGCAATAGGTAAGCAGCTTGGTTTGAAGAAATCAACTGTGGGAGCAATTATTAGGAAATGGAAGACATACAAGACCACTGATAATCTCCCTCGATCTGGGGCTCCACGCAAGATCTCACCCCGTGGGGTCAAAATGATCACAAGAACGGTGAGCAAAAATCCCAGAACCACACGGGGGGACCTAGTGAATGACCTGCAGAGAGCTGGGACCAAAGTAACAAAGCCTACCATCAGTAACATCAGCCAGGGACTCAAATCCTGCAGTGCCAGACGATTCCCCCTGCTTAAGCCAGTACATGTCCAGGCCCGTCTGAAGTTTGCTAGAGTGCATTTGGATGATCCAGAAGAGGATTGGGAGAATGTCATATGGTCAGATGAAACCAAAATATAACTTTTTGGTAAAAACTCAACTCGTCGTGTTTGGAGGACAAAGAATGCTGAGTTGCATCCAAAGAACACCATGCCTACTGTGAAGCATGGGGGTGGAAACATCATGCTTTGGGGCTGTTTTTCTGCAAAGGGACCAGGACGGCTGATCCGTGTAAAGGAAAGAATGAATGGGGCCATGTATCGTGAGATTTTGAGTGAAAACCTCCTTCCATCAGCAAGGGCATTGAAGATGAAACGTGGCTGGGTCTTTCAGCATGACAATGATCCCAAACACACCGCCCGGGCAACGAAGGAGTGGCTTCGTAAGAAGCATTTCAAGGTCCTGGAGTGGCCTAGCCAGTCTCCAGATCTCAACCCCATAGAAAATCTTTGGAGGGAGTTGAAAGTCCGTGTTGCCCAGCGACAGCTCCAAAACATCACTGCTCTAGAGGAGATCTGCATGGAGGAATGGGCCAAAATACCAGCAACAGTGTGTGAAAACCTTGTGAAGACTTACAGAAAACGTTTGACCTGTGTCATTGCCAACAAAGGGTATATAACAAAGTATTGAGAAACTTTTGTTATTGACCAAATACTTATTTTCCACCATAATTTGCAAATAAATTCATTAAAAATCCTACAATGTGATTTTCTGGATTTTTTATTCTCATTTTGTCTGTCATAGTTGACGTGTACCTATGATGAAAATTACAGGCCTCTCTCATCTTTTTAAGTGGGAGAACTTGCACAATTGGTGGCTGACTAAATACTTTTTTCCCCCACTGTACATATGAAGTGTGTGTGTGTGTGTGTGTGTGTGTGTGTGTGTGTGTGTGTGTGTGTGTGTGTGTGTGTGTGTGTGTGTGTGTGTGTGTGTGTGTGTGTGTGTGTGTGTGTGTGTGTGTGTGTGTGTGTGTGTGTGTGTCTACTCACCACGTCACTGGGCAGGTTCTGCAGGTCATTCTGGGGGCTCTCCAGCGTATTGGTGTCAACATTTAGTATCACCACATCCTCCAATGACCTGCTACGCACTCTCTGAGAGGAGAAACACAGGTTGTCAGCCACACACACACAGACACGCACGCACACACACAAACAAACACCCCAATCCTCACCAAAGAAACATCAACTCTCACACACACCTGCAAAAAAAAGTCACTTTTTCTATTGCTCCCTCCCAAAACAGTTTGAAAATATATATCTCCCCCTCCCTGTCAGTCCAAAACATATGTATTAATGTCAGTGTTTTTAATGGACCAATTACCGTTTTTATTGTTCCAGAACTCGATACAGTGCTGCAAATATTTCACAGGTCATTATAATAAGTCACACAGGCCTGTTTTATTACCAGTAACCCACATGCTCGCCTTACAGCCAGAGTGTACCAGATTTAGATAGACTGACAAGTAACATTTCAAACTATAGTCATCACACAACTTTAATCCACATACACGGACAAATATCCACCAAAATGAAAAAATTGCGCGCTGCAAACATTCAAAGGGGGTTCTCTAGTTTGTCACTTCGGTCTGTGACAGTCTGGGATACGGAGGCTCTCATATACACACACACACACACAATCACACAGTTATGCACACACGCAAACTCTCTCTCACACACACACACACGTAGTTGCGCAAACATACAGGCACATACACACACAGTCATACACAATATGTCACAGTGGTGGCTGCGGAGGCTTGCATGCTGATCTGGTCTAATTATGCGGTGCAGGAGAGAGGGTCTGTCACTTGTACAGTGTGTGATAAATACTGCTACCGTCAGGTACCGCACACACACCCACACACACACACACACACACACACACACACACTCCTTCTGATCTGAAATCCCACAGCTGCGGCCTTGAACTGATTAATGTAGAGTGCCTTCAGAAAGTATTCACACCCCTTGACTTTTTCCACATTTTGTTGTGTTACAAAGGTGGGATTCAAATGGATTTAATTTGATTTTTTTTTGTAAACGATCTACACAAAATACTATATGATGTCGAAGTGAAAGAAAAGTTATAACTTTATTAAATTGATGGAAAATAAAACACTAATATATTCTTCATTAGATAAGTATACAACCCCAATACATGTTAGAATCACCTTTGGCAGCGATTACAGCTGTGAGTCTTTCTGGGTAAATCTCTAAGAGCTTTGCACACCTGGATTGTACAATTTGTAAGATGACGTCAACAGACATGGCAGCTCTGCTTCTAGCTCCTAAGCAACTTTTTACTACTGCACTGCTGGAGCTAGGAACATAAGCATTTCGCTACACCCGCAACAACATCTGCTAAATATGTGTATGGGACCAATAAAATGTGATTTGATTTTATTTAAACATTTGATTTGATTTGCCCATGATTCTTAAAGTTCATGTTCAAGCTCTGTTAAATTGGTTAACATTGCTAGACAAACATTTTCAAGTCTTGCCATTGCTTTTCAAGCCAAACTGTAACTAGGCCACTAAGGAACATTCAATGTCGTCTTAGTAAGCAACTGACCTTGTGTTTTTGGTCGTTGTCCTGCTGAAAGGTGCATTTTTCTCTCAGCGTCTGTTGGAAAGTAGACTGAACCAAGTTTTCCTCTAGGATTTTGCCTGTGCTTAGTTCTATTCCATTTCTTTTTATCCTAAAAAACTCCCAAGCATACCCATAACATGATGCAGCCACCACCATGCTTGAAAATATGAAGAGTGGTACTCAGTGATGTGTTGTGTTGGATTTGCCCCAAACATAACGCTTTTGTATTCAGGACAGAAAGTACATTTCGTTGCCACATTTTTAGCAGTATTACTTTAGTGCCTTATTGCAAACAGGATGCTGGGTGTATTGATACACCATCCAAAGTGTAATTAATAACTGCACCATGCTCAAAGGGATATTCAATGTCTGCTTTTTTATTTATTTTACCCATCTACCAATAGGTGCCCTTCTTTGCGAACCATTGGAAAACCTCCCTGGTCTTTGTGGTTGAATCTGTACTTGAAATTCGCTGCTCGACCTTACAGATAATTGTATGTGTGGGGCAAAGAGATGGGGTAGTCATTTACAAATCATGTTAAACACTATTACTGCACACAGAGTCCATGCAACTTATGTGACTTGTTAAGCACATTTTTACTCCTGAACTTATTTAGGCTTGCCATAACAAAAGGGTTGAATGCTTACTTATTGACTGAAGATATTTCAGCTTTACATTTCTAATTAATTTGTCAACATTTCTAAAAACAGAATTCCACATTGACATTATGGGGGATTGTGTGTAGATCAGTGACACAACATCTCAATGTCATCCATTTTAAATGCACGCTGTAACACAACAAAATGTTGTTCCGAAGGCTTCCACAATTGAGTCACACCATCCATACGGCGCCAACCAACCACATTTTCGGATCAAGCATAAATTGAATTTAAGGATAAAAGACACATCTAATCCTTGATTCACACATGAATTGTCTGAGAAATTACAGGAAATAAATATAGCTTGGGCTAAGGCTAGACGGACTGATACTACGTCTGATTGACAGTCCTTCAGACATTTGAGAAATAGATGTCCATCTCTGGTTAAAAAAGCAAAATCAACATATTTATTTAATTGTGCATCGGAGAGTGGTGGTAATCAAGCCAACTTCTGGATAGTGGTCAGATCTTTGAAACAAAACTCCACCCCCCTCGTTGCCCCAGCAGGTTTTGAAAGCCTCTGGTCCCGTACAAGACAAAACTGAAATTTGTAGTGCTTTTAATAACCATTTTGCTTCAGCTGGCCACCTGTTTGAAAGGATAGTCTATGAAAATGTATCTCATTCCACTAGAGAGAGTCCTTTAGTCACCTCAGAACAGATTGTAGAGAATGATGCTCTAACAGACAATTTCTATTTCAACCATTTGATGTCTATGGTGTATTAAGTGCCTTGCTAAAGATCGGTGTAAAGAAATCCACAGGGGCTGATTCACGTGACCCCTTCTTACTACAGCTCTCTGCCCCACGCATTGTTGAACCTTTAACCTGGGGTTATCTCTAAGATTTGGAAAGCGGCACATCCTCCCCCTACATAAAAGCGGAGATCCTTCTGACTTAGATAATTACCGCCCAATCTCCAAGTTATCTTGCCTAGGCGAGGTATTAGAATCCCTGACGAACTCCCAGTTAAGAACTTTTTAAAACTTCTCACTCTATTCTAAATATGCACCAATCTGGTTTTCGATCTGGACATAGCACTGTTTCAGCCACTATGCTTGTTTTAGATGATGTGTTAAATTGCCTAGATCATGAAAAACATTGTGCTGCCTTATTTATAGACCTTTCTAAGGCATTTGACACCGTTGACCATTCCCTACTCTTTCAAAAACTGTCTGAAATGGTCCTGGATCAGGAGTCCTGCAAATGGTTTAAGAACTATGACAGACAGGACACAATGTGTGCTTTCTGATGGCTTCTTTTTTAGAAATAGATATTGCGTCTCCATGAACAGCAGGAAGCAGATTGTACAGTCAACTTTCCTGATAGTTCTTGACTATGGTGACACCATTTACCAGATTGTACAGTCAACTTTCCTGACAGTTCTTGACCATGGTGACACCATTTACCAGAATGCAGCAGCCACTACTCTTAAACCATTGGATGCCGTCGACCATAGCGCCCTTCGCTTTATCACAGGTGACAGTTTTAATACTCATCACTGCATCCTGTATCAGAAGGTCGGCTGGACCTCACTAAAGTCCCGTGGATCACTTCATTACTCCCTTGTTTACAAAGCTCTGCTCCACAAGCTTCCAACACCTCACTTCCCTGTTAAAATATAACAATATGAGATACCAAACCCGTTCGCAGGGTTGGTTAACGCTTGAGGTCCCGCTTGTCCCCACAAAGTTTGTTAAATCCACCTTTAGTTTTAATGGAATTCCTTACAAAACAAATGACACCTGTTTTCCCTGCTGAGGATAGGGGCAGTTTAAAAATCTGTTGTTAAATGAGTTCACTGAAGTGTGCAATTATTTCAATTGATTATTATAACTTGTAATAACCTGATGTAATGCAATTACAGCTGTCTGGTTGTTTTTAATCTTGTTGTTGCTGTTTTGATGTCATTTTTGTCCTGAGGGCACCATTGTAAATAAGACACTGGCTTCAACTGGGTTCCCCTGAATAAATAAAAGTTAATAAAAATAAATAAAAAACCACAGTGATAGATCTACCCCCACCCAAAACACCAGATCTCAATAATGAAGCACAAAAGCTCTTTGTTTGAGGAAACTTTGTCTCTGTCTTTTTCTCTGTCTTTGTCATGCTCCTGTCTTTCTGTCTTTAATATATATCTGTATTTCTGGTAAGCAGGCACAACAGAGAAAAAAGGAAAACACATTATTATATTATATTCTTTCACATTTGTTCCCAGTGTTGGAATGCGTCAAAGTAAATATCGCATCATTAAAATTCCAAATAGTGTGGCGAATTTAAGAGCTTTACTCATTTTCACAGCTGCAATCCACTCCACAGTACAACTGTACACATCCCCTCCACAGTGACAAATACATTTAAATACTAGATATGAAAATATAGAAAAGGAATAATCATAATTCATTGAACTAAAATATAGCTGGGTAGATTCTGAATCAGATTCTGATTGAGATGTAATATGATGTGAGTGTGTGGCTTACCTCTAGCAGACTGAGATGAACTCCTACCAGGTACGGCATGGGGGCACTATGGACGAGATCATTTCAAATTAGGATTTGAGTCAGGACTAAATTATTAATGATAATGACTACGTAAAATAATTACTGTATTATCAATAATTGGGACAAATCTGGTCAGAAAAATATCAGATTAACAAAATCAAACAAGAAACAAGTAAAACAAACATTTTTCATTTATTACAGTGATGTTACTATGCCAGATAGTTGCCTACAAATAACGATATTTACATATCCTTAACCAACTAAGACCATTACCAACTGTAACAAGACATACAGTATTTACTGTTAATCATAAATCAAGCCTCAGAGCTTGTCCAGTAACCCAATCAGCTAGCGGCAGAGAGGACCAGGAGGACATGCCTGCACCGTCTAACATCATTAACGCCTCACACACTTCCCCGAAACCACCACCGCCCGCAACCAGGCAAACCGGATTACTCTGACTGGGGAACGTCACCGGTCCCGAGGCTTGGCAGGGCCCTGTTGTGTTCTGTGGCCGCTGCCTCAATCAGGTTAGCTGGTTAATAAGTTCTGTTCTTTCTCTGCAACACAGCTGGTCTGCTGTTGATCTGTCACAATACTGTAACCTCTATCCATTGCACACATGCGCACACACACACACACACACACACACAATGCTGGAGTCGTGGTATAACACATGGTTAACTCTGTTTGAGAAGTCAATGTGATTTGGTAGATCTTTGATTTTCTGATGGAGGGAACACCCATTATTATTATATAAGGCATGGATCAGTGGCAACGAGGCCCTTTATCTACTTTCCCCAGAGTTAGATGAACTCCTGGTTACCAGTTTTATGTCTCTGCATCCAGTATAGAGGAAGTTAGAGGTCGTTTCACGAGCCAATGCTAACTGGAAGTCTATGGGTATCTACTAGTGTGCTGGGAATCACATTAGGCTGACAGTGATCAATAGCTTTTACACTATGCAAAACCATTACAGTAAATGTGTATGAATATAATATTCTACTATAATAATGTATATTAATACAGTATGTTATTTCACTGCCTGTGCCATACTTTGGCACTGACTCTCAGAAATCCATAGGTTAGGTGCTGGATCTATCCACAAATTGAGGACAATTTCTGTGTAGATATTTGGGTAACATATCTAGGGCTGTGGCGGTCATGAAATTTTGTCGGCCGGTGATTGTCAAGCAAATAACTGTCGGTCTCACGGTAATTGACAGTTAATTAACATAACCACATTTAGCATCTCCTGGTTTCCACACATAGACTTTTTAAAATGGCGTGTAGGCTAACAAATCCATGTAATATAGCCTACACCTTCACAATAAATCCATTATTTATTTTAGACAGGTCTAAAGAAGCATGATATGAATAAAATGTAGTCTATTTCAGAAGAAAATAATTGCATACTCTGAGTTGTCCTTATGTTAGGTCCTGATCTGGCTATGCCAAATGGCTGTGGGCTACACTAGTTCATTTAGCAGACAAGATTTGCTTAGAATTCCGTGGCATTATTTTATATCATTTTATAGTATGAAGAATACAATTGAACAAAGCTGAATAAAATATAAATATTTTCTCCAAACGATTTGAGTGAGTGTGCACATTTTCTGTGTTGAGCAGTTAACAAAGAAATAGGTACTCCTATATGCTTAATTTTGAGTTATTAATGTAACTTTAGTTGTTCTACAAACGTTGGGCTATATTTTTTGATTTTTATTACATTGTAAAGCTGCATGATGAGACTAATGATGATTTGGAAAATGTTGCTTGAAAGGCATGAGCTCTGCTTAGTTTTTTGTGCAGGCTGTACACACTCCAATAGTCTCTCATTCACAATTTGACAAGCACTTGATAATGCCTCCAATTTCACGGTGGCATCCCCTTTGTGGCCGTAATGCACCCTAAACAAATCCATGCCTTTTGCAGCCCAGAGTGCTGCGTTGTGCCCTTCTCCCTGAGTGTGCTGCGCAATCCGAAGCGTCTCTCACTCACACGGCTCTCCGTCAGATGATCAGGTCTTTCTCACAGGCTACAAGTTAAGACAGACACATCGGGGACGCAACTGCATGCGTCCTTATCCAATTCCGAGGTGCATATTGAAGATATTGGAAGAACTGTCCACATTTACTTTTCGTCAGCCAACAAGATAAGTAGGCCTAACGAACAGCAAAAGCACTAGCCTATGTCAATCTACTATCCCCCATAGTACAAAAGTTGACCTATTCTATTCTGTGTGAGAAATAAATATTCCAAATATAGTCTGGGACAGTTGTGGGATGCGATAGATCCCAAATTAATACAACCACTAGCATCAAAAAACATTTTTTTACGCAATGTTGCTGACGCAACAGATCAGAACGTTTAGCTTAAAATTTGGATGAAACTATTAGCTTATTTCTTCACATTATAACCGCAGCAATGTGCACATGGCAGTAGGCTATAAGCCAAATGTTCCATTAGCGGGAAAACACCATTATCAAAAGTGACCGCAAATGCAATTATGCATGTAATGCTTTTATTCTAAAAGGTGAATTTTTATGGTAAAAAGTATCTTCCCCAAACTTGAAACTCTGCTTATATATGCCAGTTAGGCTCTACACCCCTTGTAAAGTGGATTAATGTGCTTAATTTTAAGAAGTTATTTGGACACTAGTTGTGATACAAACCTTATTAAAACATATAGGCCTATGGGCTAGGCTACATGAGGTGTGCGACTATGATTCAAACAAGTCGCAAAAAAAAGGCAGTTTCTTATGCTGGGCATCATTCACAGGTGATAATATATCATTCACAAGTGATAGGCTAATATTGTCACGCATCAGACTATTCTTGATTTAATCCTGTCTTTACGTATACTAAATAATATATATGTGTGACATTTGTTTTGATTTAGAATGGACCATTATCATGCACCTATATCGAAACAGCGAATGGAGGACCGCGCGGTGGTGAATGGAGGACCGCGCGGTGGTCGGGAGAGGTTGTGTTTTCTCTAGCAGGAGGTAAACTTGGCTTCTTATATGATGTTGAGTAAAGCTTAAACCATGTATTTAGATTGTAGGTAGGTATTGTAGTCAGGTATTATAGGTAGTTTACTTAGGTAGTTATTGTAGGTTATTGTAGGTTATTGTAGGTAATTATTGTAGGTAAGTATTGTATTCGGCGGACCCCGGCGAAGCACGAGTGCTAGCTAACCCACTACTTGGACCAACAAAGCTAGCTAGCTAGCGGGTAGCTACTGGTAACTTTTAGCAACTGTGGTTAGTTGTTTCCAATGTTATTTCACGATTAAGAGTACCTGTAATTGAGCCAGCTAGCTACCTACCATTCAGCTGTTTTTCTAACCTCATTATCCGAGGCATTAACGTTAGGTGGTTGGTAGCTGCTGTACTTAATTACAGCTACTGATTGCAGTCTGCCACCCAGTTAGCTGGCGTTGGGTAAGTTTGGCTTTATACATAGCTTGGGCTTTGTCGAGTAAGGCTTAAACTATGTATTTAGATTGTAGTTAGGTATTATAGGTAGGCATCGTGGGCTGTATATTATTAGGTATTATAGGTAGGCATCGTGGGCTGTTGTGGGTAGTTGTTGTATGTAGTTATTGTAGGTTACTTTTGTATTCGGCGGTGCCGGATGTAGCACGAAGCTAGCTAGCTAACTCACCTCCTGGACTAGCTGGCTAGTAGCTATTAGCAACGGTAGCAACTAAATACAATATCCTTTTAGCCAGCTACATTCGTTCGCAGCGACGCCGTTTTTCAAACAAAGTCAACACAGCAGCCATTGCTAGCTAGCCAACACTACCATCTGGCTGTACTGTGGTAGCTAAATACAATATCTTTGTGCTAGCTAGCCAACATTTAATCATTGCTGCGTTATGAAAGAACTAGACACGGACACGAATTATCTGTTTAGTGTGTTAACACACTATTGGTAGTTTGTTGTAACCAAGTATTGGTGCTAAACTGTGTGTTATTGGATGCTAGCATGCTAGTTAGCTATGGTGTCATAGTTAGCTAGCTGAATAAAGTAAGTTGAGTCTAGTCCTTGAAACATTGAACCGCTGTAGTTTACAACAATTCTAATTTCTAAAGTGGAAGTTGGGAGAGTTTTATTCGGGTGGTTCAGTGAAACAATTATAGTTTCTGAGGTGGAAGTTGGGAGAGTTATATTTTTTTGGTGAGGGAGGCCTTGCTCTCTCCTTTCCCAGATGTTTAGTTCATTTCATTCCGATCTCCTCTGCATTATTGTAGCCATCTGCTACAGCCTGTCAACTATGCCTCTGCCTATCCCTGTTCTCTCCTCTCCGCACAGGCTACACAAACGCCTCACACCGCGTGGCTGCTGCCTCTCTAACCTGGTGGTCCCTGCACGCACCACACACCTGGAGTTCCAGGTCTCAGGCAGCCTCTGGAACTGCCGTTCTGCTGCCAACAAGGCTGACTTCATCCCAGCCTATGCTACCCTCCAGTCCCTCGACTTCCTGGCGCTGACGGAAACATGGATTACCACTGAAAACACTGCTACTCCTACTGCTCTCTCCTCGTCTGACCATGTGTTCTCGCATACCCCGAGAGCATCTGGTCAGAGGGGTGGTGGCACAGGAATCCTCATCTCTCCCAAGTGGTCATTCTCAATTTTTCCCCCTAACCCATCTGTCTATCTCCTCATTTGAATTCCACGCTGTCACAGTCACTAGCCCATTTAAGCTTAATATCCTTGTCATCTATCGCCCTCCAGGTTCCCTTGGAGAGTTCATCAATGAGCTTGACGCCTTGATAAGTTCCTTTCCTGAGGATGGCTCACCCTTCACAGTTTTGGGGGATTTCAACCTCCCTACGTCTACATTTGACTCATTTCTCTCTGCCTCCTTCTTTCCACTCCTCTCCTCTTTTGACCTCACCCTCTCACCGTCCCCCTACTCACAAGGCAGGCAATACGCTTAACTTCATCTTTACTAGATGTTGCTCTTCTACTAATCTCACTGCAACTCCCCTCCATGTCTCCGACCACTACTTTGTATCCTTTTCTCTCTCGCTCTCCTCCAACACTACTCACTCTGCCCCTACACAGATGGTAACGCGCCGCCGCAACCTTCGCTCTCTCTCTCCCACTACTCTCTCCTCTTCCATCCTATCATCTCTTCCCTCTGCTCAACCCTTCTCCTCCAATCTCCTGATTCTGCCTCCTCAACCCTCCTCTCCTCCCTTTCTGCATCCTTTGACTCCCTGTGTCCCCTATCCTCCCGGCCGGCTCGGTCCTCCCCTCCAGCTCCGTGGCTTGACGACTCATTGCGAGCTCACAGAACAGAGCTCCGGGCAGCTGAGCGGAAATGGAAGAAAACTAAACTCCCTGCCGACCTGGCATCTTTTCACTCCCTCCTCTCTACATTTTCTTCATCTGTTTCTGCTGCTAAGGCCACTTTCTACCACTCTAAATTCCAAGCATCTGCCTCTAACCCTAGGAAGCTACTTTGCCACATTCTCCTCACTGCTGAATCCCCCCCCCCCCCCCCTCCTCCCTCTCTGTGGATGACTTCGTCAACCACTTTGAAAAGAAGGTTGATGACATCCGATCCTCGTTTGTTAAGTCTAATGACACTGCTGGTCCTGCTCACACTGCCCTACCCTATGCTTTGACTTCTTTCTCCCTCTCTCTCCAGATAAAATCTTGCGACTAGTGACTGCAGGCCGCCCAACAACCTGCCCGCTTGACCCCATCCCCTCCTCTCTTCTCCAGACCATCTCCGGTGACCTTCTCCCCTACCTCACCTCGCTGATCAACTCATCCTTGACCGCTGGCTATGTCCCTTCCGTCTTCAAGAGAGCGAGAGTTGCACCCCTTCTCAAAAAAACCAACACTCGATCCCACTGATGTCAACAACTACAGACCAGTATCCCTTCTTTCTTTTCTTTCCAAAACTATTGAGCGTGCCGTCTTTAGCCAACTCTCTTGCTATCTCTCTCAGAATGACCTTCTTGATCCAAACCAGTCAGGTTTCAGGACTGGTCATTCAACTGAGACTGCTCTTCTCTGTGTCACGGAGGCTCTCCGCACTGCTAAAGCTAACTCTCTCTCCTCTGCTCTTGTCCTTCTAGACCTGTCTGCTGCCTTTGATACTGTGAACCATCAGATCCTCCCTCTCCACCCTCTCCGAGCTGGGCATCTCCGGCGCGGCTCACTCCTGGATTGCGTCCTACCTGACCGGTCGCTCCCACCAAGTGGCGTGGCGAGAAGCTGTCTCCGCACCACGTGCTCTCACCACTGGTGTCCCCCAGGGCTCAGTTCTAGGCCCTCTCCTTTTCTCCCTATACACCAAGTCACTTGGCTCTGTCATATCCTCACATGGCCTCTCCTATCATTGCTACGCTGACGATACACAACTAATCTTCTCCTTTCCCCCTTCTGATAACCAGGTGGCGAATCGCATCTCTGCATGTCTGGCAGACATATCAGTATGGATGACGGATCACCACCTCAAGCTGAACCCTGGCAAGACGGAGCTGCTCTTCCTCCCCGGGGAAGGACTGCCCGTTCCATGATCTCGCCATCACGGTTGACAACTCCGTTGTGTCCTCCTCCCAGAGTGCGAAGAGCCTTGGCGTGACCCTGGACAACACCCTGTCGTTCTCCGCTAACATCAAGGCGGTGACCCGATCCTGCAGGTTCATGCTCTACAACATTCGGAGAGTACGACCCTGCCTTACACAGGAAGCGGCACAGGTCCTAATCCAGGCACTTGTCATCTCCCGTCTGGATTACTGCAACTCGCTGTTGGCTGGGCTCCCTGCCTGTGCCATTAAACCCCTACAACTCATCCAGAATGCCGCAGCCTGTCTGGTGTTCAACCTTCCCAAGTTCTCTCACGTCACCCCCCTCCTCCGCACACTCCACTGGCTTCCAGTTGAAGCTCGCATCCGTTACAAGACCATGGTGTTGCCTATGGAGCAGTGAGGGGAACGGCACCTCCGTACATTCAGGCTCTGATCAGTCCCTACACCCAAACGAGGGCATTGCGTTCATCCACCTCTGGCCTGCTGGCTCCCCTTCCTCTGCGGAAGCATAGTTCCCGCTCAGCCCAGTCAAAACTGTTCGCTGCTCTGGCACCCCAATGGTGGAACAAGCTCCCTCACGACGCCAGGACAGCGGAGTCACTCACCACCTTCCGGAGACATTTGAAACCCCACCTCTTTAAGGAATACCTGGGATAGGATAAAGTAATCCTTCTACCCCCCCCCCCCCAAAAAAAATATATAAAAATAAAAATTGGAAAGTGGTTATCCCACTGGCTATAGGGTGAATGCACCAATTTGTAAGTCGCTCTGGATAAGAGCGTCTGCTAAATGACGTAAATGTGCCCTTGAGCAAGGCACTTAACCCTAATTGCTCCTGTAAGTCGCTCTGGATAAGAGCGTCTGCTAAATGACTAAAATGTAAATGTAAATGTTTTCCCTTGGTTCATTTTCATGCCAGCCAGGTAGGCTAAACTCCTCTTGTAAAAATAAGCAATGTGCTTAATATTAGGAAAGTTGAGAAATAAATATAATAATAATAATAATATGCCATTTAGCAGACGCTTTTATCCAAAGCGATTTACGTGCATATATTTTTGTGTATGGGTGGTCCCGGGGATCGAACCCACTACCCTGGCGTTACAAGCGCCGTGCTCTACCAGCTGAGCTACAGAGGACCAATATAGATAGTAGGCCTAGCCTATAGAAAGCTGATGGGATCCTCCTCTTTTTAATAGAGGCCATCACTCTGTTTTTTCCCGCAATTGCATAGCCTATAGAAATGTTGCACAACATGAGCTCATGGGCTCTCATGCAGAGTTTGATTAGATTTTCGAATACATTTGCATTGATGTCAGAGTGATTAGAGGGACAATAGAGTGCTGAGTACCAGGCAGTTAGCAAGTTTGGTAGGCTACTAATGACCATCAGCAGCATCAGAGCTTGGAGAAGCCTAATTACCGTGACTAAACGGTCATGTGGAATTTGACTGCCTTCATGACCGCCGGTGTGGCGGTAATACGGTCACCACAACAGCCCTAAACATATCCCTTTAAATATTTGGCTTCAGTCAACGTCCAGTCAGACTAGTTAGATTAGTGTTGGATTCAGTCAACGTCCAGTCAGACTAGTTAGATTAGTGTTGGATTCAGTCAGACTAGTTAGCTTAGTGTTGCGTGGGCGGCGCACAATTGGTCCAGCGTCATCCAAGGTAGGGGAGGGTTTGGCCGGCAGGGATGTGGATTCGTTTCCCGCAGGGGGCCCAGTATAAAAAAAAAAATTATAACAAAAAATTATAACAAAAAAACATGTATGCATTCACTAACTGTAAGTCGCTCTGGATAAGAGCGTCTGCTAAATGACTAAAATGTAAATGTAAATGTTGGATTCAGTCAACGTCCAGTCAGACTAGTTAGCTTAGTGTTGGATTCAGTCAACATCCAGTCAGACTAGTTAGCTTAGTGTTGGATTCAGTCAACGTCCAGTCAGACTAGTTAGCTTAGTGTTGGATTCAGTCAACGTCCAGTCAGACTAGTTAGAGTAGTGTTGGATTCAGTCAACGTCCAGTCAGACTAGTTAGCGTAGTGTTGGATTCAGTCAACGTCCAGTCAGACTAGTTAGAGTAGTGTTGGATTCAGTCAACGTCCAGTCAGACTAGTTAGATTAGTGTTGGATTCAGTCAACGTCCAGTCAGACTAGTTAGAGTAGTGTTGGATGAGTTGTAATGAAATCCACTGATGTTGAAGACATGGACAGATTGCTGCCAACAGAATCAAATAGAAAGACCGTTCACACTGTTCATTATGGAGCAAAACCTCACTGGAAAATAGTGTGAGAGGAATTAGAAGAGGGAGAGGTGTGTGTGTGTGTGTGTGTGTGTGTGTGTGTGTGTGTGTGTGTGTGTGTGTGTGTGTGTGTGTGTATGTGTGTATGTGTGTGTGTGTGTGTGTGTGTGTGCCTGCGTGCGTGCGTGCGTGCGTGTGTGTGTGCGTGCGTGCGTGTCCAGTAGCAGAGTCTTACCAGCAGTAGTCCAGAAGATGTGGAGGCAGTACAGGGATGTAAATGTGTTGCCAGTACATGGGGAACAACATGGCAGCTGAGCCGTGGACACACGCAGTTAGCTACAAAGAGATGAGAGGGACAAACACAACAATATATTATAATAGAGCCCCTTGAGGCCAGAACTACCGCTGGTTTTCATTTAAAAGGTAGATTCAGCAAGGGAGCAAATGGCTCTGTTGTGTATAATGTCATCTTGCTGAATGTACCTTTAAGGAGCTTCAAATTTTAGGGAAACATCAAAATGTTTAAAACCAAAGCACAGAGTATTGTATTGTAAATGCTGTTTGGGGAAGAGACTGTTGGGGAAGAGACTGTGTTGGGGAAGAGACTGTATGATCCGTTGTGTTACTGCTGCCAACGTTTACTTCACAATGTTTACCTCACAACGTTTACCTCACAACGTTTACCTCACAACGTTTACCTCACAACGTTTACCTCACCTTTCATCCCAACAACACAAGACTCAGACTTGTCACTGATAGCCTTGATAGTGCTGTCATATAGCTGTGATGCACGCACACACACACCTGCACGCGCACACACACACACACACACACACACACGCACACACACACCTACACACACACACCTGCACGCACAAACACACACACACACACACACCTGCACGCACGCACACACACCTGCACAAACACACACACACACACCTGCACACACACACACCTGCACGCACACAAAAACACACAGTAGGATGAATAGATATTTGACTGATTGATATCAATCAGGTGACAGTAGTGTTGTATGCGTGCTTGTGTGTATGTGTGTGTGTAAACCTTGTGATGGAAACACAACAACAAATAAAGGAAGAAAAGAAAGTCAGGCAGGAAATAAAGAAACTCTAAACATGAACCCAGTTAGTTCAACATGAACCCAGTTAGTTCAACATGAACCCAGTTAGACAACATGAACCCAGTTAGACAACATGAACCCAGTTAGTTCAACATGAACCCAGTTAGACAACATGAACCCTGTTAGTTCAACATGAACCCTGTTAGTTCAACATGAACCCTGTTAGTTCAACATGAACCCTGTTAGTTCAACATGAACCCTGTTAGTTCAACATGAACCCAGTTAGTTCAACATGAACCCAGTTAGGTCAACAGGAACCCTGTTAGGTCAACAGGAACCCTGTTAGGTCAACAGGAACCCTGTTAGGTCAACAGGAACCCTGTTAGGTCAACAGGAACCCTGTTAGGTCAACAGGAACCCTGTTAGGTCAACAGGAACCCTGTTAGTCAACATGAACCCTGTTGGTTACCCTGTTAGTCAACATGAACCCTGTTAGACAACATGAACCCTGTTAGGTCAACATGAACCCTGTTAGGTCAACATGAACCCTGTTAGTTCAACATGAACCCTGTTAGGTCAACATGAACCCTGTTAGGTCAACCGGAACCCTGTTAGGTCAACAGGAACCCTGTTAGTCAACATGAACCCTGTTGGTTACCCTGTTAGTCAACATGAACCATGTTAGACAACATGAACCCTGTTAGACAACATGAACCCTGTTGGTTACCCTGTTAGTTCAATATGAACCCTGTTAGTCAACATGAACCCTGTTAGTCAACATGAACCCTGTTAGTCAACATGAACCCTGTTAGTCAACAAGAACCCTGTTAGACAACTTGAACCCTGTTGGTTACCCTGTTAGTTCAACATGAACCCTGTTAGTCAACATGAACCCTGTTAGTCAACATGAACCCTGTTAGTCAACATGAACCCTGTTAGTTCAACATGAACACTGTTAGTTCAACATGAACCCTGTTGGTTACCCTGTTAGTTCAACATGAACCCTGTTAGTTCAACATGAACCCTGTTAGGTCAACATGAACCCTGTTAGGTCAACATGAACCCTGTTAGGTCAACATGAACCCTGTCGGTTACCCTGTTAGTCAACATGAACCCTGTTAGACAACATGAACCCTGTTTGTTAACATGAACCCTGTTAGGTCAACATGAACCCTGTTAGTTCAACATTAACCCTGTTAGTTCAACAGGAACCCTGTTAGTCAACATGAACCCTGTTAGACAACATGAACCCTGTTAGACAACATGAACCCAGTTAGTCAACATGAACCCAGTTAGTCAAAATGAACCCAGTTAGTCAACATGAACCCAGTTAGTCAACATAAACCCAGTTAGTTCAACATGAACTCTGTTGGTTACCCTGTTAGTCAGCATGAACCCAGTTAGTTCAACATTAACCCTGTTAGACAACATGAACCCTGTTAGTCAACATGAACCCTGTTAGTCAACATGAACCTTGTTGGTTACCCTGTTAGTTCAACATGAACCCTGTTAGTCAACATGAACCCTGTTAGTTCAACATGAACCCTGTTAGACAACATGAACCCTGTTGGTTACCCTGTTAGTTCAACATGAACCCTGTTAGTCAACATGAACCCTGTTAGTCAACATGAACCCTGTTAGTCAACATGAACCCTGTTAGTTCAACATGAACCCTGTTGGTTACCCTGTTAGTTCAACATGAACCCTGTTAGTCAACATGAACCCTGTTAGTCAACATGAACCCTGTTAGTCAACATGAACCCTGTTAGTTCAACATGAACCCTGTTAGTTCAACATGAACCCTGTTAGTTCAACATTAACCCAGTTAGTCAACATGAACCCTGCTAGACAACATGAATCCTGCTAGTCCACATGAACCCTGTTAGTCCAACATCAACCCAGTTAGTCCAACATGAACCCAGTTAGTCCAACATAAACCCAGTTAGACCAACATAAACCCAGTTAGACCAACATGAACCCTGTTAGTTCAACAAGAACCCTGTTAGTTCAACATGAACCCTGTTAGGTCAACATGAACCCTGTTAGTTCAACATGAACCCTGTTAGTTCAACATGAACCCTGTTAGTTCAACATGAACCCAGTTAGTTCAACATGAACCCAGTTAGTTCAACATTAACCCAGTTAGACAACATTAACCCAGTTAGTTCAACATTAACCCTGTTAGGTCAACATGAACCCTGTTAGGTCAACAGGAACCCTGTTAGGTCAACAGGAACCCTGTTAGGTCAACAGGAACCCTGTTAGGTCAACAGGAACCCTGTTAGTCAACATGAACCCTGTTGGTTACCCTGTTAGTCAACATGAACCCAGTTAGTCAACATGAACACAGTTAGTTCAACATGAACCCTGTTAGTTCAACATGAACCTAGTTAGTTCAACATGAACCCAGTTAGACAACAGGAACATTTTTACATTTTACATTTTACATTGGGTTCATGTTGATTAACTGTTAGTCAACAGGAACCCTGTTAGTCAACATGAACCCTGTTAGTTAACATGAACCCTGTTAGTCAACATGAACCCAGTTAGTCAACATGAACCCAGTTAGTCAACATGAACCCAGTTTGTTGGTTGTTAGTCAACATGAACCCAGTTAGTTCAATATGAACCCTGTTAGTCAACATGAACCCAGTTAGTCAACATGAACCCAGTTAGTTCAACAAGAACCCTGTTAATCAACATGAACCCAGTTAGTTCAACATGAACCCAGTTAGTCAACAGGAATCCTGTTAGTCAACAGGAACCCTGTTAGTCAACATGAACCCTGTTAGTCAACATGAACCCAGTTAATCAACATGAACCCAGTTAGTTCAACATGAACCCTGTTGGTTACCCTGTTAGTCAACATGAACCCAGTTAGTTCAACATGAACCCTGTTAGTCAACATGAACCCTGTTAGTCAACATGAACCATGTTAGTCAACATGAACCCAGTTAGTCAACATGAACCCAGTTAGTCAACATGAACCCAGTTAGTTCAACATGAACCCTGTTGGTTACCCTGTTAGTCAACATGAACCCAGTTAGTTCAATATGAACCCTGTTAGTCAACATGAACCCAGTTAGTCAACATGAACCCAGTTAGTTCAACAAGAACCCTGTTAATCAACATGAACCCAGTTAGAATAAACATGAACCCAGTTAGTCAACAGGAATCCTGTTAGTCAACAGGAACCCTGTTAGTCAACATGAACCCTGTTAGTCAACATGAACCCAGTTAATCAACATGAACCCAGTTAGTTCAACATGAACCCTGTTGGTTACCCTGTTAGTCAACATGAACCCAGTTAGTTCAACATGAACCCTGTTAGTCAACATGAACCCTGTTAGTCAACATGAACCCTGTTAGTCAACATGAACCCTGTTAGACAACATGAACCCTGTTAGACAACATGAACCCTGTTGGTTACCCTGTTAGTTCAACATGAACCCTGTTAGTCAACATGAACCCTGTTAGTCAACATTAACCCTGTTAGTCAACATGAACCCTGTTACACATGAACCCTGTTAGTTCAACATGAACCCTGTTAGTTCAACATTAACCCTGTTAGTCAACATTAACCCTGTTAGTCAACATGAACCCTGTTAGTCAACATGAACCCTGTTACACAACATGAACCCAGTTAGACAACATGAACCCTGTTAGTTCAACATGAACCCTGTTAGTTCAACATGAACCCTGTTAGTTCAACATGAACCCTGTTAGACAACATGAACCCAGTTAGACAACATGAACCCAGTTAGACAACATGAACCCAGTTAGTCAGCATGAACCCAGTTAGTACAACATGAACCCTGTTAGTTCAACATGAACCCTGTTAGTCAACATTAACCCAGTTAGACAACATGAACCCTGTTAGTCAACATGAACCCTGCTAGACAACATGAACCCTGTTAGTCCACATGAACCCTGTTAGTTCACATGAACCCTGTTAGTCCACATGAACCCTGTTAGTCCACATGAACCCAGTTAGTCAACATGAACCCAGTTAGACCAACATGAACCCTCTTAGTCAACATGAACCCTGTTAGTTCAACATGAACCCTGTTAGTCAACATGAACCCTGTTAGTCAACATGAACCCTGTTAGTTAACAATGAAGAGAACTAGACAGAAGACAAGTTGATTTATCTTTTAGGATATAATGTCAAATGACAAACAGAGGTAGAGAGCTACCCCCTTTTCCATCGCTTGACCACTTAGCAATTGTAATGACCTACACACACACACGCACACACACACGCGCACGCACACACGCACGCACGCACACACGCACGCACACACGCAGGCTCGCTAGCTCATCCTGCAGATTAAAATAACATGATTAAATATGGAAAGACAACAGTGGTCTGAGGGCTCCAAGGGGACTTCATTAGGGCAAATTGCCAAAGAATGAAACACGAGTTAGCAAAGAGAGACCACTAACGCTACAGGCTGGGCCAATACCGCTGGGACCTGGGAGAAGGCGCTCCGCTTGGAGCTTCACAGCAACGTGTGAACCGCAGACACACACACACACTACCAGGAGACCTCTTGCTCACTGACACACACTATGTCACAACTGGCCGGCGAGCGAACGCGGCCAAGCTTGGCTACTTAACTGAACTGACTCAAAGAGCACCCCCACCCCCCTCCTCCCTTAAAGAAAGAGCCTGAACGTCTGTGTAGCCCTTAACAGATGAGCGGTGTGTGTGTGTGTGTGTGTTTGGGGGCAGGGAGGTTCAACCTTTTCATTTGTCATTAAGAGAGAGAGGCGCAATCATTTATTAGTCCCAACATCGTTAAGGCTTAATCAACTTTTAATTGGTGTCTTGCTCCACATATCTGCATATGCATATTCGCTCGCTGCCTCCTTCAAATAAAATACAGCAATGCTACAGTCTTGTCAGATGTAATTCACCCAGCAAACATTTTTCTTTCTTTCTAAGGAGGAAATAAATCAATTGTATGAATATTAATGACAGAGTGTAACAGTTGGAGAAAGGAGAGTATATCAAAGCTGTGTTGCCCTTCTCTCCCCTTCTAGTAAACGGTGACAATATAAACCTATTAAATAATGATGAAGAGAGGTCAGTGGATCAGCGGTGGAGGGCCTCTCGTCAAGCACACACAGGCCCTCCTCAGGGAGACAGAGAGAGAGGAGGCTCAGCCGTTGGTACCAGGAGGTAATGGGACAGAAGAACTAGCTAACCAACTCCAATTATTTCAGCCACACTGAGGCCTCAAGGTAAGCTTCACTTAGCTCCCAATTGGCCTGCTTCACTCCCAGGTTAAAAGACAAGAGGCACCATATCTCACTTCTAAGGATGGGGGGATGGGGGAGGGTTCTACTGAAACCAAGAAAAACACTTAAAAAACTAGAATTAGATGTGATTTGCTCCTCCTCCCTACAGACCTACCGGGCAGGAAGAAGAGAATGTTGTAGAAAAGGAGCCACTCCAAAGACATAGCACACATACTTCCTCTCACATCTAACCCTGAACAACCCGTATCCATCTACAGCCGTATCTACAGCCGTATCCATCTACAGCCGTATCCATCTACAGCCGTATCCATCTACAGCCGTATCCATCTACAGCCGTATCCATCTACAGCCGTATCCATCTACAGCCAGCTACAGGTTTGAGAAACCATTAAATAAAAGATAGAAGAAAAAAAACTAAGAGTGAGAGGAGAAATGTATTTCTTTCTCAGGGGCTCCACCAGAGAGAGAAGATCTAATAAATAATAGATGTGTGGAGCTAAATGGCTTACACGCTCCACAAAAGACCTGGTGCTTAATATTCCTGGTGCTTAATATTCCTGGTGCTTAATATTCCATTCAATGGAGAATCACAGATACGGTCCCCAAGAACAAATAGTGGATTAGGTCTGCTTTAGGTGCTGGCTCCGGCCCTCTGGGACCTGGGGTCCTTCCAGTAATGAGGTACCTCAGCCGCTTCTCTGGGTGGGTGTGTGTGTTTCAGATGGGTCAGAGATTATACAGCCTGCTTCTGAAGGCACCAGACAGCTCTCCTAAGCCCTGGCAGCACTCACATAAACTGACCACATTAAAGATAGAACACTAGAAACTGAGAGAGAAATTGACCACAGTAAAGAAAACACTAGAAACTGGACACATTAACACTGCCTTTCTCCTTAACAGGAAACAGCAAGCGGTGGACCCTGTGTACCAACTATCATTCTAATCCTAAATAACTGTTAGTAATTCAACAATACATTTGGCCCAAAAAATACCCACTGTTAATTCAATTTATTAAAAATATATATTTGTTCCTTGCCAGACCTGCCCCAAGACAGTTATGATTGTATAGGGAACTAAAAACGTACACAACTGATGTGTGAGAACAAGCAGCTCAGATGAATGCAGTGATATCAGTGATATTCGGGAATGTGGGTGGCAGCGGAAAGCTAATTATCAAACACACTGTTGTTAACCATCAAAGAGCATGTCACATCACTTTCTGTTGTCTTATTCAGATGAGCTTTGTTACTCTGCCTTCAGAACATCTGCTTGAACAAGGAGGAGATCTGCAACATACAATATATTATAGATTAGCAGACACTTTTATCAAAGACATGCGTGCATATTTTTTTAAATGTATGGGTGGTCCCGGGAATCGAACCCACTATCCTGGCATTGCAAGCACCGTGCTCTACCAACTGAGATACAGAGTACCTCTACAAACCTCTCCAAACTAAACACTGTATTGGTCCTGTCCTGTTCTGACACAGAGTACCCTTCTACTATATCCACACCATTCTTTAACTGGTTTGAACTGGTCTGGGGGAGGAATAGGCAACATCAACAACACCTGCTAACCACAATTCTCAACAATTCTGCTCTGCCTGTTCTCCACTCCTCTTCTCCCTTCCCCTCCACTCCCACTCCCTCTCCCTCTCCCTCTCTCCAACCCCATACATCTCCCCTCCTCCTATCCCTTCCTCTCCCCATACATCTCTCTCCTCCTTCTGCACCCTCCCTCCCCTCCTCCTCTCCCTTCTGCTCTCTCCTATCCCTTCCTCTCTCCTATCCATCCCTCTCTCCAACCCCATTCATCTCCCCACCTCCTCTCCCTTCTGCTCTCTCCTATCCCTTCCTCTCTCCTATCCATCCCTCTCTCCAACCCCATTCATCTCCCCACCTCCTCTCCCTTCTGCTCTCTCCTATCCCTCCCTCTCTCCTATCCATCCCTCTCTCCAACCCCATACAGCTCCCCACCTCCCCTACCTTCTGCTCCTTCCTTCCCTCCCTCCCCTCCTTTCTCTCCTCCCCCCATCCAGAGCTAGACACCCAATTACCTCTGCTCTGCTCTCTCTGTGTCTGTGCCGACAAATGCCTTGTGTCAGAGCGGAGCCACACAGGTGTGCCACTAACAAGTAGGTGGCACTGAGGCACAGAGGAAGAGGACACATGGCAGTAATACCAGGACTCCCACACACAGAGTGACTTCCACACCTGCACATACACACACAATCTGGGGAAAAAAAACCCAGACTACATGACGCTCTAACAATCAGCCACCAGAAAACAAGCTATAAGGATGAGAAAGGACAGACAGAGCAACGAGAGACAGAAAGAGAGCAGCGAGAGACAGAAAGAGAGCAGCGAGAGACAGAAAGAGAGAGAGCAACGAGAGACAGAAAGAGAGAGAGGAGCGAGAGACAGAGAGAGAGAGAGCAGCGAGAGACAAAAAGAGAGAGCAGCGAGAGACAGAAAGAGACAGAGCAACGAGACAGAAAGAGACAGAGCAACGAGAGACAGAAAGAGAGAGAGGAGCGAGAGACAGAAAGAGAGAGAGGAGCGAGAGACAGAAAGAGAGAGAGCAGCGAGAGACAGAAAGAGAGAGCAACGAGAGACAGAAAGAGAGAGCAGTGAGAGACAGAGAGAGAGAGGAGCGAGAGACAAAGAGAGAGCAACGAGACAGAAAGAGACAGAGCAACGAGAGACAGAAAGAGACAGAGCAACAGAGACAGAAAGAGAGAAGCGAGACAGAAAGAGAGAGCAGCGAGAGACAGAGAGAGAGAGAGCAGCGAGAGACAAAGAGAGAGCAACAAGAGACAGAAAGAGACAGAGCAACGAGAGACAGAAAGAGAGAGCAGCGAGAGACACAAAGAGAGAGAGCAGTGAGAGACACAAAGAGAGAGAGCAGTGAGAGACAGAAAGAGCGAGTGCAGCGAGAGACAGAAAGAGAGAGAGCAGCGAGAGACAGAAATAGACAGAGCAACGAGAGACAGAAAGAGACAGAGCAACGAGACAGAAAGAGAGAGAGCAGCGAGAGACAAAGAGAGAGCAGCGAGAGACAGAAAGAGAGAGAGCAGCGAGAGACAGAGAGAGAGCAGCGAGAGACAGAAAGAGAGAGAGCCCCTCATCTATCCTCAGAGTTCGTACTGCTTGGTGACCTAAACTGGGATATGCTTAACACCCCGGCCAACCTACAATCTAAACTAGATGCCCTCAATCTCACACAAATTATCAACAAACCTACCAGGTACAACCCAAAATCTGGGGGCACCCTCATAGATATCATCCTGACAAATTTACCCTCTAAATACACCTCCGCTGTCTTCAACCAGGATCTCAGCGATCACTGCCTTATTGCCTGTGTCCGTAATGGGTCCGCGGTCAAACGACCACCCCTCATCACTGTCAAACGCTCCCTAAAACACTTTAGCGAACAGGCCTTTCTAATTGACCTGGCCCGGGTATCCTGGATGGATATTGACCTCATTCCGTCAGTAGAGGATGCCTGGTTGTTCTTTAAAAGTGCTTTCCTCTCAATCTTAAATAAGCATGCCCCATTCAAAAAATTCAGAACTAAGAACAGATATAGCCCCTGGTTCTCCTCAGACTTGACTGCCCTTGACCAGCACAAAAACATCCTTTGGCGAACTGCATTAGCATCGAACAGCCCCAGCGATATGCAACTTTTCAGGGAAGTCAGGAACCAATATACACAATCAGTTAGGAAAGCAAAGGCTAGCTTTTTCAAACAGAAATTTGCATCCTGTAGCACTAACTCCAAAAAGATTTGGGACACTGTAAAGTCCATGGAGAATAAGAGCACCTCCTCCCAACTGCCCACTGCACTGAGGCTAGGAAACACTGTCACCACCGATAAATCGATTGGAAAGCTGCCGCGGTCATCCCCCTCTTCAAAGGGGGTGACACTCTAGATCCAGAGACAGAAAGAGAGAGAGCAGTGAGAGACAGAAAGACAGAGAGCAGTGAGAGACAGAAAGAGAGAGAGCAGTGAGAGACAGAAGAGAGAGCAGCGGGAGACAGAAGAGAGAGCAGCGGGAGACAGAAAGAGAAGCGAGAGAGAGAGAGAGCAACGAGAGACAGAAAGAGAGAGAGCAGCGAGAGACAGAAATTGAGAGAGAAGCGAGAGACAGAAAGAGAGAGAGCAGCGAGAGACAGAAAGAGAGAGAGCAGCGAGAGACAGAAAGAGAGAGAGCAGCGAGAGACAGAAAGAGAGAGAGCAGCGAGAGACAGAGAGAGCAGCGAGAGACAGAAAGAGAGAGAGCAGCGAGAGACAGAAAGAGAGAGAGCAGCGAGAGACAGAAAGAGAGAGAGCAGCGAGAGACAGAGAGAGAGAGAGCAGTGAGAAGTCAGTCAGTCTGGAGGGCGAAGGTGCAGTGAGGTGGTGAGAAGTCAGTCAACCTGGAGGCCCAAGGTGCAGTGAGGTGGTGAGAAGTCAGTCAACCTGGAGGCCCAAGGTGCAGTGAGGTGGTGAGAAGTCAGTCAACCTGGAGGCCCAAGGTGCAGTGAGGTGGTGAGGCAGGTAGTTAGTCAGTCAGCTAGCACTCAGGACCGTGGTACAGTCAGTCAGTCAGTCAGTCAGTCACTCAGGGCCACGGTGGATGGATAGTCCTAGTTATCATACTACTGAAAGCATTTTGAGAAGGCTGCTGTCAGGGCTGGGGCCTGCCGACTCAGGGGCCCAGGGAGGCCAGGGGAGATGAAAGACACAGGGCCTCCCTGCTGACTAGTTAGAGGGGGCCTGATGCAGCACAATTACTGTATACGGCGGCATGACAAGCCTGCACGCTTGATTGGCTGCCTCGGCCATCGCACCACACCTTTAAAACAGTGATACCACTCACCTCCGGTCACAAAACAGCAATAAGTCAACTGATACACTGTTGTACCATCATGATTTATTCCTTTGCTGTTGAGTGCTGGCAGGCGAGCCGCCATGTTCTGCTAGACTGGCACAGTGGAATCACTAAAGGCCCTGACACACAGGCAGGATCTCTGCTAGGCCTGGAGCCCACATCTTGTATGCTCTCTCTCTCTCTTCTCTCTCTCTCTCTCTTCTGTTTCCTTTTCTCTCTCTTTCTCCATCTCCATATTTCTTCATCTCTTCATCTCTCCATCTCTCAGAGGAGGGACAGTGGTAGTAGGGCCAGCTGGATGCCTCCTCTCTCTTCTTTCTGCCAGCTATTCTTTAAAAGTAATGCCAGGGATGGACTAAGAGACACACACACACACACCACTAATAACTGGACGGCTGGACGGAGGGAGGGATGGATGGATGGACGGAGGACTTTAAAGGATAAAAGGCTTATGGAGAGGTGGAGGTCTAACGATGGGCGTCTTACATATCAGTTAAATAAACCTCAGACGGTTTGTCTTGTCGCAAAACTGTAAATCACACAGAATATCACTTCCATCCGTCTGTTAAGAAAACAGCCGTCACCCGCGGCTCTGATAATTTACACCCTGTAACCCCTTGAGTCAGAGGGAGAGTGGCTGGGGCTCCGGGGCTGTGAGCGGCTGACATGCTGAGGGGGGAGAGGTAGAAAGGAGGAGAGAGGCGAAGAGAGGTGAAATTCTCCAAGGGTTGCGTAATTCTCTAAACTTCCCCCGGATCCCTCCACTCCATCCTCAGGGAGACCTTGGGTTCCGACGTTCCATCCACCCCCCCCCACCCCTCTCCCGGCGGTTCCGCGTTCCGGGCTGCAGTCAGATACTGGAGCAGAACGGTAGAGATAGGAGCGTGGATGACATCACTCCTGCTCTCCCTTCTCCCTGTCATAAACATTTGGTTCTGCTGTCAGCCACGGCGATAAGCAGCACAGAGACAGATCTCCTCCCTCGGACCCAGCAGCTCCACTCCAACTATGGCAGAGAGTTGAAAGGCCTAATAACTGATAATAAACTATGTGAGAGAGTTAGAGCGTCTAATAACTGATAATTTAGGGTTTGTCGGCCATTAAAACGTAGCAGCTTTAAGAGAAACAGTCAAATATAATCCTGGTTTAGTGCTGGCTTTACTGCTTGTCAAGGACTGGAGATAGAGCCGGTTGACTGGAGATGGACCACTGAACTCCGTCTGCGTGCGCACGTGTGTGTGTGTAAACCGTAAAATATATTTAGATATTAAGTTTGATGTAGTGCTGTAACATCGATGAGGAATGCCATGTTTAATCAGACACATAAACCTTACTTACTACTCCTATGATGTTGCTGTAGTTTAGAGGAAGGGGTCTGTACCATGCTGTAGTTTAGAGGAAGGGGTCTGTACCATGCTGTAGTTTAGAGGAAGGGGTCTGTACCATGCTGTAGTTTAGAGGAAGGGGTCTGTACCATGCTGTAGTTTAGAGCAGGGGTCTGTACCATGTTGTAGTTTAGAGCAGGGGTCTGTACCATGCTGTAGTTTAGAGGAAGGGGTCTGTACCATGCTGTAGTTTAGAGGAAGGGGTCTGTACCATGCTGTAGTTTAGAGGAAGGGGTCTGTACCATGTTGTAGTTTAGAGGAAGGGGTCTGTACCATGCTGTAGTTTAGAGCAGGGGTCTGTACCATGCTGTAGTTTAGAGGAAGGGGTCTGTACCATGCTGTAGTTTAGAGGAAGGGGTCTGTACCATGCTGTAGTTTAGAGGAAGGGGTCTGTACCATGCTGTAGTTTAGAGGAAGGGGTCTGTACCATGTTGTAGTTTAGAGGAAGGGGTCTGTACCATGCTGTAGTTTAGAGGAAGGGGTCTGTACCATGTTGTAGTTTAGAGGAAGGGGTCTGTACCATGCTGTAGTTTAGAGGAAGGGGTCTGTACCATGTTGTAGTTTAGAGGAAGGGGTCTGTACCATGCTGTAGTTTAGAGCAGGGGTCTGTACCATGCTGTAGTTTAGAGGAAGGGGTCTGTACCATGCTGTAGTTTAGAGGAAGGGGTCTGTACCATGCTGTAGTTTAGAGGAAGGGGTCTGTACCATGTTGTAGTTTAGAGGAAGGGGTCTGTACCATGCTGTAGTTTAGAGCAGGGGTCTGTACCATGCTGTAGTTTAGAGGAAGGGGTCTGTACCATGTTGTAGTTTAGAGGAAGGGGTCTGTACCATGCTGTAGTTTAGAGCAGGGGTCTGTACCATGCTGTAGTTTAGAGGAAGGGGTCTGTACCATGCTGTAGTTTAGAGGAAGGGGTCTGTACCATGCTGTAGTTTAGAGGAAGGGGTCTGTACCATGCTGTAGTTTAGAGGAAGGGGTCTGTACCATGCTGTAGTTTAGAGAAAGGGGTCTGTACCATGCTGTAGTTTAGAGCAGGGGTCTGTACCATGTTGTAGTTTAGAGGAAGGGGTCTGTACCATGTTGTAGTTTAGAGGAAGGGGTCTGTACCATGCTGTAATTTAGAGGAAGGGGTCTGTACCATGCTGTAGTTTAGAGCAGGGGTCTGTACCATGCTGTAATTTAGAGGAAGGGGTCTGTACCATGCTGTAGTTTAGAGGAAGGGGTCTGTACCATGTTGTAGTTTAGAGGAAGGGGTCTGTACCATGCTGTAGTTTAGAGCAGGGGTCTGTACCATGCTGTAGTTTAGAGGAAGGGGTCTGTACCATGCTGTAGTTTAGAGCAGGGGTCTGTACCATGTTGTAATTTAGAGGAAGGGGTCTGTACCATGCTGTAGTTTAGAGGAATGGGTCTGTACCATGCTGTAGTTTAGAGCAGGGGTCTGTACCATGCTGTAATTTAGAGGAAGGGGTCTGTACCATGCTGTAGTTTAGAGGAAGGGGTCTGTACCATGCTGTAGTTTAGAGCAGGGGTCTGTACCATGTTGTAGTTTAGAGCAGGGGTCTGTACCATGCTGTAGTTTAGAGGAAGGGGTCTGTACCATCCTGTAGAGTGAAAAATGAAGAGGTACTCACAGTGCTAAGCTTGCTTGAGGTAATGATGATGCGTCGTTCGTGCAGCATGCTGGCGTACAGCTGCAGCATGTTGTTGACGTCCACCGCCACAAAATACTCTGTCAGGTTCCTCTGGAGGGAGGGGGGGCAGGAGAGACAAAAAAGTCAGTGACTTCATAACTGCTCAGACTGCTCAACGGCTCAGACACGAGACTCGTGTGGCAGGGACTACAGACAATCACGGATTGTAAAGTGTAAGCCAGCCACGCCGCGGACACTGAAGCCTCTTTCTCGGACTAAAACACCTTCTTCACCCGCTTCGAGGAAAATAAACACAGAGCCTCCGACATGGGCCCCCGCCGCTCACGAGGACTGTGTGCTCCCGACATTCAAGCGTGTTAACACTCGCAAGGCTGCAGGCACAGACGGCATCCCAAGCTGTGTCCTCAGAGCATGTGCAGACCAGCTGGAGTGTTTTATGGACATATTGAATCTCTCCTTATCCCAGTCTGTTGTCCCCACTTGCTTCATGATGTCCACCATTGTTCCTGTACCCAAGAAAGCAAAGGTAACTGAACTAAATGACTATCGCCCCGTAGCACTCACTTCTGTCATCATGAAGTGCTTTGAGAGGCTAGTTAAGGATCATATCATCTCCACCTTACCCGACACCCTAGACCCACTACAATTTGCATACCGCCCCAATAGATCCACGGACGACACAATCGCCATTACACTGCCCTCTCTCACCGGGACAAGAAAATACCTATGTAAGAATGTGTTTCATCGACTACAGCTCAGCCTTCAACACCATAAGCTCAGGGCCCTGGGTGTGAACCGCTCCCTGTGCAACTGGGTCCTGGACTTCCTGACGGGCCACCCCCAGGCAGGGAGGGTAGGCAACAACACATCTGCCACGCTGACCCTCAACACAGGGGCCCCTCAGGGGTGCGTGCTCAGGCCCCTCCTGTTCATCCATTACTGAGTGGCCAACTCAATCATCAAGTTTGCTGACGAAAACAGTGTTAGGCCTGATTTTCCAACAATGACGAGACAGCCTACAGGGAAGAGGTGAGAGCCCTGGTGGAGTGGTGTCAGGACAATAACCTCTCCCTCAACGTCAACAAAACGAAGGAGCTGATTGTGGACTACAGGAGACAGCAGAGAGAGAGAACGCCCACAGCCACATCACAGGGCCACAGTGGAGAGGGTCAAAAGCTATATGTTCCTCGGTGTGCACATCATTGAGGACCTGAAATGGTCCTTCCAAACCGACACTATGAGGAAAAAGGTAATACAGCGCCTCTTCAACCTCAGTAGGCTGAAGAAATGTGGCTTGGCACCATCGAGAGCATTCTGTCCGGCTGTATCACCGCCCGCAACCGCAGGGCTCACCAGAGAGTGGTGCGGTCAGCCCAACGCATCACCGGGGGCACACTGCCTGCCTTCCAGGACATCTACAGCACCCGGTGTCACAGGAAGGCCAAGAAGATCATCAAGGCCACCTGAGCCACGGTCTGTTCACCCTGCTACCATCTAGCAGACGGAGACAGTACAGGTGCATCAAAGCTGGAACCGAGAGACAAAAAAACAGCTTGTATCTCCAGAAAATCAGACTGTTGAACAGTCATCACTAGCCGGCCTCCGCCTGGTACTCTGCCCTGCACCTTAGAGACTACTGCCCCATGTACAGTGCCTTGCAAAATTATTCATCCCCCTTGGCGTTCTTCCTATTTTGTTGCATTACAACATGTAATTTAAATTTATTTTTATTTGGATTTCATGTAATGGACATACACAAAATAGTCCAATTTGGTGAAGTGAAATGAAAAAAATTACTTGTTTCAAGAAATTCTACAAAATAAATAACGGAAAAGTGGTGTGTGCATATGTATTCACCCCCTTTGCTATGAAGCCCCTAAATAAGATCTGGCGCAACCAATTACCTTCAGAAGTCACATAATTAGTTAAATAATGTCCACCTGTGTGCAATCTAAGTGTCACATGGTCTCAGTATATATACACCTGTTCTGAAAGGCCCCAGAGTCTGAAACACCACTAAGCAAGGGGCACCAACAAGCAAGCGGCATCATGAAGACCAAGGAGCTCTCCATACAGGTCAGGGACAAAGTTGTGGAGAAGTAGAGATCAGGGTTGGGTTATAAAAAAATATCAGAAACTTTGAACATCCCACAGAGCACCATTAAATCCATTATTAAAAAATTGAAAGAATACGGCACCACAACAAACCTGCCAAGAGAGGGCCGCCCACCAAAACTCAAGGACCAGGCAAGGAGGGCTTCAATCAGAGAGGCAACAAAGAGACCAAAGATAACCCTGAAGGAGCTGCAAAGCTCCACAGCGGAGATTGGAGTATCTGTCCATAGGACCACTTTAAGCCGTACACTCCACAGAGCTGGGCTTTACGGAAGAGTGGCCAGAAAAAAGCCATTGCTTAAAGAAAAAAATAAGCAAACACGTTTGGTGTTCGCCAAAAGGCATGTGGGAGACTCCCCAAACATATGGTCAGATGAGACTAAAATTGAGCTTTTTGGCCATCAAGGAAAACGCTATGTCTGGCGCAAACCCAACACCTCTCATCACCCCGAGAACACCATCTCGGGATGTTTTTCATCAGCAGGGACTGGGAAACTGGTCAGAATTGAAGGAATGATGGATGGCGCTAAATAGAGGGAAATTCTTGAGGGAAACCTGTTTCAGTCTTCCAGAGATTTGAGACTGGGACGAAGGTTCACCTTCCAGCAGGACAATGACCCTAAGCATACTGCTAAAGCAACACTCGAGTGGTTTAAGGGGAAACATTTAAATGTCTTGGAATGGCCTAGTCAAAGCCCAGACCTCAATCCAATTGAGAATCTGTGGTATGACTTAAAGATTGCTGTACACCAGCGGAACCCATCCAACTTCAAGGAGTTGGAGCAGTTTTGCCTTGAAGAATGGGCAGAAATCCCAGTGGCTAGATGTGCTAAGCGGATAGAGACATACCCCAAGAGACTTGCAGCTGTAATTGCTGCAAAAGGTGGCTCTACAAAGTATTGACTTTGGGGGGGTGAATAGTTATGCACGCTCAAGTTCTGTTTTTTTGTCTTATTTCTTGTTTGTTTCACCCCAAAAAATATTTTGCATCTTCAAAGTTGTAGGCATGTTGTGTAAATCCATTTTAATTCCAGGTTGTAAGGCAACAAAATAGGAAAAATGCTGTACATACCTTTTCCTAATTATATACTGTCTATTCACATCACATACTTATATACAGGACTCTGACAGTTCGTTCTGATATTTCTTCTTCTTTTTGGGGAATTTTTTGTGTGTTAGTATTGTACTGTTAGACATTTACTGCACTGCTGGAATTAGACACATAAGCATTTCACTGCACCTGCTTTAACATCTGCCGATTTCTGTTAACGACAAATAAACTTTGATTTGATAACTACACACTTCTCAAAGCATTATGGATGTCTCTTTCCTTTGAGTCCAGGAAGTATCAATTTTCACAAATGTAGGTAATAGGTTTACAGTATTTCCCAGCATTCCCCAACTACACTGAACAAAAATATAAACACAACATGTAAAGTGTTGGTTCCATGTTTCATGAGCTGCAATAAAAGATCCCGAAATGTTCCATGCATACAAAAAGTTTACTTCTCTCAAATTTTGTGCACAAATTTGTTTACATCCCTGTTAGTAAACATTTCTCCTTTGCCAAGATAATCCATCCACCTGACAGGTCTGGCATATCAAGAAGCTGATTAAACAGCATGATCAGCCTCCCGAGTGGCGCATCGGTCTAAGGCACTGCATCGCAGTGCTTGAGGCATCACTACAGACCCGGGTTTGATCCCAGGCTGTGTCGCAGCCGGCCGTGACCGGGAGACCCATGAGGCGAGGAGGGTTTGGCCGGCCGGGATGTCCTTGTCCCATCGCTCTCTAGCGACTCCTTGTGGCGGGCCAGGCGCATGCACGCTGACTTCGGTGGCCAGTTGTTCAGTGTTTCCTCCGACACATTTGCGCGGCTGGCTTCCGGATTAAGTGAGCAGTGTGTCAAGAAGCAGTGCGGCTTGGCAGGGTCGTGTTTTAGAGGACGCATGGCTCTCGACCTTCGCCTCTCCCGAGTTCATACGGGAGTTGCAGCGATGGGACAAGACTAACTACCAATTGGGAAGAAAAAGGGCTAAAAAAAGTTTTAAATAATTCAGAAAAATAACAATACAAAAATTATAATAATAGTATAAAAACACCATGATCATTACACAGGTGCACCTTGTGCTGGGGACAATAAAAGGCCACTCTAAAATGTGCAGTTTTGTCACAACACAATGCCACATGCTGACTGCAGGAGTGTCCACCAAAACTGTTGCCAGATAAATGAATGTTAATTTCTCTACCATAAGCTGTCTCCAACGTCGTTTTAGAGAATTTGGCAGTACGTCCAACCGGCCTCACAACCGCAGACAATGTGTATGACGTCATGTGGGTGAGCGGTTTGCTGATGTCAACGTTGAGAACAGAGTGCCCCATGGGGGGCGGTGGGGTTATGGTATGGGCAGGCATTAGCTATGGACAACGAACACAATTGCATTTTATCGATGGAAATTGATCACTGGAATGCACAGAGATAGCGTGACGACCTCCTGAGGCCCACTGTCGTGCCATTCATCCGCCGCCATCACCTCATGTTTCAGCATGATAATGCATGGCCCCATGTCGCAAGGAACTGTACACAATTCCTGGAAGCTGAAAATGTCCCAGTTCTTCCATTGCCTGCTTACTCACCAGAAATGTCACCCAATGATAAAGTTTGGTATGCTCTGGATCGACATGTATGACAACGTGTTCCAGTTCCAGCCAATACCAAGCAACATCGCACAGCCATTGAAGAGGAGTGGGACAAAATTCCACATTCAACAGCCTGATCAACTCTATGCAAAGGAGATGTGTCATGCTGCATGAGGCAAATGGTGGTCACACAAGATAATGACTGGTTTTCTGATCCACGCCCCTATCTTCTTTTTTTAAGGTATCTGTGATCAACAGATGCATATCTGTATTCCCAGTCATGTAAAATCCATAGATTAAGGCCTAATTTATTTATTTCAGTTGACTGATTTCCATATATGAACTGCAACTTTGAATTTGGAAAATGTGGCCTTTATATTTTTGTTCAGTGTATAAAAACATTTAAATGATCCATTTAATCCACAGTATATTTGCCACTCTCTTTGAAAGGGTGATATCTAGATCTGGGGCAGGCTGTTAGACCAGACGGGTAGACTTACACTCTCTGGGATGGTGGGCAGGCCATTGATATCTGGGGTTATGAAGTAGGAGTGCTGAGGAAACAGAGAGAGAGATGACAAGGTCAGCAACGTAGAGTAGCACGTCACTCATAGAGAGAGAGAGAAAACCTCACTTTGGTTCCATGATTTATGAATCATCATCTCCTCTTCTGTGGGAATTATTGAGTTTCTGTCTGTACTGACAGCTAGAAGGGCAGCACTGATACACACACACACAAACAAACACACACACACACCTGATCCCGATAGTTTTAAGATGAGGTGAGCTCTCTGGTGGGAAACTAGGTCTTTATTTCAGCATTAAAGTGCACGGACAACACACACACAGGTTGCTGAGAGGATCAGAGAGCTGCCCGTCTCACTTTGGGAAAGCAGAGCAGGTTGACTGTTTGGATCAAAGAGGCCTGAGAGAGGGACCGAGCAGGTAGGCAGCATGCACTCACAGCACTTTCAAGCTCTCGTTTTGAGACTTCATTACACATCATACGACGACATACACACATTCATACAAGCGCATACACACACACACACTAAATCACACTCCAAATAACATAACCCCAGCATTTTGACTCCTTAGAAGAGAGACAGAGAAACCACCACCAAGCACAGGTCAAAACTACAACACCCATAAAACACCTCACCTGGGAAAAGGGACCAAAGCAAAGGCAGTACTCACAAACACCATCTGATGACAATTCACCTAAATTAATGATGTAACCTAATTTCTATAGTTGAGTCACTGTCACATTATTTTCTGCCTTGGTGTGTCAGTGTGTGTGTGTCCTCAGTTCAGTTCCATCAGTCCCAGGCCCTCACTGTGTGTGTGTTTGTTTGCTTATCTGTAATTTTTTTCCAAGCAATGTTTATATAAAAACATGAAATGTGTGTTAACGGGAAAGGCATCAAGGAGGATTGCCTTTAAACAGGCACCATAAAAGAGACTTCTGATATTAAGAAAGAAAATGCGGTAGAATGGAACACCATTAATCATTCACTCAGTTTGATTGTTTTCCAGAGGAGAAGAAACAGACTCCAAGGCCCAGGATAGGTTGTTTTTGTGAGATTTAAAAATATAGACAGGCTTATTTGGCCAAATTGGAAAGCCTCAACTCCCATGCGGTTAGTGCAGCAGCAGCCGTTTTAACAGTTCACATCTCTCTCTCTCCTCCCACTTTTTTCTTTCCGCTCTCACGTTCACTCAGTCTTCTCCTGCACTCACCGGCTGCTGGCTTGGTGCATCTTTCAGTACTTGCCCAGTGGCTATATGCAACAGCGCGGTCTTCACAGTGAGAGAGATAGAGAGCAAAACAGAGTTCACACTTGAAAGGGGACAATGATCTGCCTTTTTTTCTAGGCAGCCATGAAAAAAATTACAATTTCTGTGGAAGATTCTGCTTCATCAATTGAATAGTTGAACCCTAACCTCTCCCCTCGGTGTGTTTTCTCAATGAACCTTGGTAATGGAAAACAAAAGTTTATTAAAAGCGTGCCAGACTAAAAACGACAGAATAAATAGTATTTTTCCCCATCATGATGCATCACAATCCAACTTAACCTTTCTTTCATATCAATGTATTTATTGGTTAATAAAGGCAACTGGAATAAATTGAACTGTATAATAGTATAACCTTTAGATATTACAGCCAAGGAGAGGCTGTTTTAAGTCTTAGTCTACTGTAAAGAATAGCTGCCATCTCTTACAACACAATAAGCATGCAGAATAACAAATGCGGAGACCAAATTTTACAATAATAAAAGCTGCTTTTTTGGTCCTTAAAACCTCTATTTTCCCCCATCAATTTAAAGTGACAATTAGCAATTGAAACAATAACAAAGCGTACTCCCCACCCGTTTCAGTAAAAAGCTGAGGGATGGGGCTGGAGAAATGTAACCACTTTCTAATTCATAGACAGAGCTATGGACACAAGGAGTGACCATCCATAACATCAACATTATAGAAAATAAATAAATTGGGAGGCTATATAGTATTCGTTTACATTTACTTTGTTTACAAACATTGGAGTAAAAACAAGCTTATATTTGGGGTTCTGATGGGGTACGACCATTAAACAAAGCTCATGAGGCATTTATAAGTTATATTCTTCGCAGAATCAATAGGTACATATCAATCATTTATCATTCCAAAAATGTATGTAGCAACTCCAGATTGCCCCTTTAAATAAGGCACAGTTATGGAAAAGGAGCGATTTAAAAAATAAGTGTTATATTTGTCCAGTAATCCTCTGTGAGATAGTGTCAGACGTAAGTAAAACATGACCTGTGTTTGACGGCCAGTTGGTTGTTAGGATGTTTCTGCCAGTGATAACTAGGAGACATGATGAGTTGCGAAAGCAGCCATTATGCTAACAGATGTCCAGCTAAGGCTTATCCCACAGACCACTTGTGTTTCTAAACAAAGTGTCAGCCCCGTCTCCTCACCTATCTGTCCCCTCTCTTCCTTATCCTAGCTCTCCTCTAACTCTCTCCCCTCCGTCTCCTCACCCCTCTCTCCCCTCCGTCTCCTCACCCATCTCTCCCCTCTCCCATCTCTCCCCTCTCTCCTCTCCCATCTCTATTCTCTCCTCTCCCCCCTCTATTCTACCCCTCTACTTCTCTCTAGGAGTACCTACCACATTCAGGTTGACTGGGGTGAAGGGCTTCGGCACAGGCAGACTGTACAGGGAGTTCAGCATGTCATTCAGCTCATTCTCCTGGAAAACACACCACAAAACACACACAAGAAGAATTATCCAAATGTAAAATCGTGTGTCAGATATATATATATATATACACTGAGTATACAATACATTGAAAACACCTGATCTTTCCATGACAGACTGACCAGTTAAATCCAGGGGAAAGTTATGATCCTTTATTGATGTCAACTGTTAAATCCACTTCAAATCAGTGTAGATGAAGGGGAGGAGACAGGTTAAAGAAGGGTTTTTAAGCCTTGAGACATGGATTGTGTATATGTGCCATTCAGAGGGTGAATGGGCAAGACAAAATATTTAAGTGCCTTTGAACGGGGTATGGTAGTAGGCGACAAGCGCACCGGTTTGAGTGTGTCAAGAACTGCAACGCTACTGGGTTTTTCACGCTCAACAGTTTCCCTGTGTGCATCAAGAATGGTCCACCACCCAATATTTTCCAAATGCATTGTAGTTACTAAGACAGGTTACTAAGACATAATTACATAGTTACTAAGACAGGTTACTAAGACATAATTACATAGTTACTAAGACAGGTTACTAAGACATAATTACATAGTTACTAAGACAGGTTACTAAGACATAGTTACATAGTTACTAAAACAGGTTACTAAGACATAGTTAAAAAGTCACAGGTTATTGTTTATGAAAAACATTTTTGTCTCGGATAATTTTTGTCTCTTCTGACTGGCAGTTTTCAAATGGTGCGTGTGTGAGATAGTGAGAGAGAGAGCGCGTGCGATTGAACAGCCTCCTGTCATGAGAGGCTGAATGCCCACACGCATGGTCAGTAACAGAGCTGAGCCTGAGGAAACACTTCATTTACCCCTGGTCCTAAACCCTCATCTGTCAGCATCCCTCCATCGCCTCGCTACAGCAGGGTAAATATAAACCAAACCATGCACACCAACACGTCGGTCCCCCAACATTTACACACACCCATACCTCATCTATCTCCTTCTCATTCCGAATCCCTCCTCTCTCTCCCTCTCGCTCACTCTCTATCGCTCCGCTTCAGAGCAGCAATAAAGATGAACGCAGAAATGTTCACACAAACAAAGGAGTTCTTCTTTTAGAGAAAATAACCTTTATACTTGTGCTCTTCTTTGGTTTTGACTGAAAATGACATCAAACACATTCATCCATAAATGTATTTACACTACTGTAGTTCAGATCCACTCAAGTGACTTGACATTTCAGAAGGAACATTCAAAGAACCGAGAGATTGTTCTGTTGAAAAACATATAAAATATGTAACATGTAATATATAATACATATATATATATAATATACAATACTAGAGAAGCAGGAGGGAAGGCTAATGACGGTCAGCACTCCTGATTGGTTGAAATGTTGCATGACATTGTCCGTTTCCTGTGCCCTCTGACCCTACGTGTGTGTGTGTGTGTTAGGGAGGCTCGGTCCCCTTCACCCCTCCCTCAGCAGCTTTGAGGAAGCAGAGATACATGACAGCACACTGATGCCACTCCTTAGTCCAAGCTCACAACCACTCCCTTCCTCCCTCCGCCTCCCCCAATGCTCTCTCCTTCCCTCTCTCTCTGCCTCATCAACTCCACTATATTTTATACATTCCCTCAACTTATTTTCCTCTGTAACTGTACAGGTTATTGTCAGGGGAAATAGTTTGGCGAAGTGTGTGTGTAAACATGATTGTGCATTCTTTGTTCTCTCTCTCTCTCTCTCTCTCTCTCTCTCTCTCTCTCTCTCTCTCTCTCTCTCTCTCTCTCACTCTCTCTCTCTCTCTCTCTCTCTCTCTCTCTCTCTCTCTCTCTCTCTCTCTCTCTCTCTCTCTCTCTCTCTCTCTCTCTCTCTCTCTCTCTCTCTCTCTCTCTCTCTCTCTCTCTCTCCCTCTCTCTCTCTCTCTCTCTCTCTCTCTCTCTCTCTCTCTCTCTCTCTCTCTCTCTCTCTCTCTCTCTCTCTCTCTCTCTCTCTCTCTCTCTCTCTCTCTCTCTCTCTCTCTCTCTCTCTCTCTCTCTCTCTCTCTCTCTCTCTCTCTCTCTCTCTCTCTCTCATAGTGTTGATGTCTTCACTATTATTCTACAATGTTGAAAATAGTAAAAATAAAGAAAAACACTTGAATGAGTAGGTGTTCTAAAACTTTTGACCGGGAGTGTATATATATATATATATATATATATATCTGGACTGTTACTGTTTGCAAAATAAGATCATCCACAAAATAAGCTGATTAAAAAGTAACATAGTAGTTCTACTAGTCTGTTGTTGGTTGGTGACTTCTGCTACATTACCGGAACAAAATAAATCTGAGTCCTATGAAATGCCACATGTCTTAAAGAAGTAATGTAGAGAGATGTGCAGGCAGTCTCACCTGGTTTGTGGTTAGGTAATCTGCTAGCGTGTTCAGGAGCTTGTAATAGATCTCAAACCAGGGCAGATAACTGAGAGAGAAACACAAAATAGACATGTTTACAATCAAGCCAGAATTCAAATTCATATACTATGACTGTCATAATTCTAAATAATTAATAAAAACAAAAACAGAGAAAGTCCCACCTTTGAGAAGTGAGCTACGGACACAGCCATTGTATAGTCCTACTGCTGTGGCTCAAATAGTTATACAGTATATTATACACACTCCTGTCGTGTCTGCTGTTTCAAGGCAGTGGGTAGGGAAGATAGGGATAGGGCTTTAGGTTAAAGGTGGTGGGTAGAGGAGGTAGAGAGCAGAGACAGGGCTTTAGTTTAAAGGTGGTGGGTAGAGGAGGTAGAGAGTAGAGACAGGGCTTTACTTTAAAGGTGGTGGGTAGAGGAGGTAGAGAGTAGAGACAGGGCTTTAGTTTAAAGGTGGTGGGTAGAGGAGGTAGAGAGCAGAGACAGGGCTTTAGTTTAAAGGTGGTGGGTAGAGGAGGTAGAGAGTAGAGACAGGGCTTTAGTTTAAAGGTGGTGGGTAGAGGAGGTAGAGAGAGAGACAGGGCTTTAGTTTAAAGGTGGTGGGTAGAGGAGGTAGAGAGCAGAGACAGGGATTTAGTTTAAAGGTGGTGGGTAGAGGAGGTAGAGAGTAGAGAAAGGGCTTTAGTTTAAAGGTGGTGGGTAGAGGAGGTAGAGAGCAGAGACAGGGCTTTAGTTTAAAGGTGGTGGGTAGAGGAGGTAGAGAAGGGCTTTAGTTTAAAGGTGGTGGGTGAGGAGGTAGAGACAGGGCTTTAGTTTAAAGGTGGTGGGTAGAGGAGGTGAGAGACAGGGCTTTAGTTTAAAGGTGGTGGGTAGAGGAGGTAGAGAGCAGAGACAGGGCTTTAGTTTAAAGGTGGTGGGTAGAGGAGGTAGAGAGCAGAGACAGGGCTTTAGTTTAAAGGTGGTGGGTAGAGGAGGTAGAGACAGGGCTTTAGTTTGAAAGGTGGTGGGTAGAGGAGGTAGAGAGCAGAGACAGGGCTTTAGTTTAAAGGTGGTGGGTAGAGGAGGTAGAGAGCAGAGACAGGGCTTTAGTTTAAAGGTGGTGGGTAGAGGAGGTAGAGAGAGAGACAGGGCTTTAGTTTGAAGGTGGTGGGTAGAGGAGGTAGCAGAGACAGGGCTTTAGTTTGAAGGTGGTGGGTAGAGGAGGTAGAGAGCAGAGACAGGGCTTTAGTTTAAAGGTGGTGGGTAGAGGAGGTAGAGACAGGGCTTTAGTTTGAAGGTGGTGGGTAGAGGAGGTAGAGAGCAGAGACAGGGCTTTAGTTTAAAGGTGGTGGGTAGAGGAGGTAAAAACAGGGCTTTAGTTTGAAGGTGGTGGGTAGAGGAGGTAGAGAGCAGAGACAGGGCTTTAGTTTAAAGGTGGTGGGTAGAGGAGGTAGAGACAGGGCTTTAGTTTAAAGGTGGTGGGTAGAGGAGGTAGAGGAGGTAGAGACAGGGCTTTAGTTTAAAGGTGGTGGGTAGAGGAGGTAGAGACAGGGCTTTAGTTTAAAGGTGGTGGGTAGAGGAGGTAGAGACAGGGCTTTACTTTAAAGGTGGTGGGTAGAGGAGGTAGAGAGTAGAGACAGGGCTTTAGTTTAAAGGTGGTGGGTAGAGGAGGTAGAGAGCAGAGACAGGGCTTTAGTTTAAAGGTGGTGGGTAGAGGAGGTAGAGAGTAGAGACAGGGCTTTAGTTTAAAGGTGGTGGGTAAAGGAGGTAGAGAGCAGAGACAGGGCTTTAGTTTAAAGGTGGTGGGTAGAGGAGGTAGAGAGCAGAGACAGGGCTTTAGTTTAAAGGTGGTGGGTAGAGGAGGTAGAGACAGGGCTTTAGTTTAAAGGTGGTGGGTAGAGGAGGTAGAGACAGGGCTTTAGTTTAAAGGTGGTGGGTAGAGGAGGTAGAGAGCAGAGACAGGGCTTTAGTTTAAAGGTGGTGGGTAGAGGAGGTAGAGGAGGTAGAGACAGGTCTTTAGTTTAAAGGTGGTGGGTAGAGGAGGTAGAGACAGGGCTTTAGTTTAAAGGTGGTGGGTAGAGGAGGTAGAGACAGGGCTTTAGTTTAAAGGTGGTGGATAGAGGAGGTAGAGACAGGGCTTTAGTTTATAGGTGGTGGGTAGAGGAGGTAGAGACAGGGCTTTAGTTTAAAGGTGGTGGGTAGAGGAGCTAGAGACAGGGCTTTAGTTTAAAGGTGGTGGGTAGAGGAGGTAGAGACAGGGCTTTAGTTTAAAGGTGGTGGGTAGAGGAGGTAGAGAGCAGAGACAGGGCTTTAGTTTAAAGGTGGTGGGTAGAGGAGGTAGAGAGCAGAGACAGGGCTTTAGTTTAAAGGTGGTGGGTAGAGGAGGTAGAGGAGGTAGAGACAGGGCTTTAGTTTAAAGGTGGTGGATAGAGGAGGTAGAGACAGGGCTTTAGTTTATAGGTGGTGGTTAGAGGAGGTAGAGAGCAGAGACAGGGCTTTAGTTTAAAGGTGGTGGGTAGAGGAGGTAGAGACAGGGCTTTAGTTTAAAGGTGGTGGGTAGAGGAGGTAGAGACAGGGCTTTAGTTTAAAGGTGGTGGGTAGAGGAGGTAGAGAGCAGAGACAGGGCTTTAGTTTAAAGGTGGTGGGTAGAAGAGATAGAGACAGGGCTTTAGTTTAAAGGTGGTGGGTAGAGGAGGTAGAGACAGGGCTTTAGTTTAAAGGTGGTGGATAGAGGAGGTAGAGACAGGGCTTTAGTTTATAGGTGGTGGGTAGAGGAGGTAGAGACAGGGCTTTAGTTTAAAGGTGGTGGGTAGAGGAGCTAGAGACAGGGCTTTAGTTTAAAGGTGGTGGGTAGAGGAGGTAGAGACAGGGCTTTAGTTTAAAGGTGGTGGGTAGAGGAGGTAGACAGCAGAGACAGGGCTTTAGTTTAAAGGTGGTGTGTAGAGGAGGTAGAGAGCAGAGACAGGGCTTCAGTTTAAAGGTGGTGGGTAGAGGAGGTAGAGGAGGTAGAGACAGGGCTTTAGTTTAAAGGTGGTGGATAGAGGAGGTAGAGACAGGGCTTTAGTTTATAGGTGGTGGGTAGAGGAGGTAGAGAGCAGAGACAGGGCTTTAGTTTAAAGGTGGTGGGTAGAGGAGGTAGAGACAGGGCTTTAGTTTAAAGGTGGTGGGTAGAGGAGGTAGAGACAGGGCTTTAGTTTAAAGGTGGTGGGTAGAGGAGGTAGAGAGCAGAGACAGGGCTTTAGTTTAAAGGTGGTGAGAAGAGGAGGTAGAAAGTAGAGACAGGGCTTTAGTTTAAAGGTGGTGGGTAGAGGAGGTAGAGACAGGGCTTTAGTTTAAAGGTGGTGGGTAGAGGAGGTAGAGACAGGGCTTTAGTTTAAAGGTGGTGGGTAGAGGAAGTAGAGAGTAGAGACAGGGCTTTAGTTTAAAGGTGGTGGGTAGAGGAGGTAGAGAGCAGAGACAGGGCTTTAGTTTAAAGGTGGTGGGTAGAGGAGGTAGAGACAGGGCTTTAGTTTAAAGGTGGTGGGTAGAGGAGGTAGAGACAGGGCTTTAGTTTAAAGGTGGTGGGTAGAGGAGGTAGAGACAGGGCTTTAGTTTAAAGGTGGTGGGTAGAGAGTAGAGACAGGGCTAGTTTAAAGGTGGTGGGTAGAGGAGGTAGAGACAGGGCTTTAGTTTAAAGGTGGTGGTTAGAGGAGGTAGAGAGCAGAGACAGGGCTTAAGTTTAAAGGTGGTGGGTAGAGGAAGTAGAGAATAGAGACGGGGCTTTAGTTTAAAGGTGGTGGGTCGAGGAGGTAGAGGAGGTAGAGACAGGGCTTTAGTTTAAAGGTGGTGGGTAGAGGGAGAGAGTAGAGACAGGGCTTTATAGGTGGTGGTAGGTACAGGGCTTTATTTTAAAGGTGGTGGGTAGAGGAGGTAGAGAGTAGAGACAGGGCTTTAGTTTAAAGGTGGTGGGTAGAGGAGGTAGAGAGCAGAGACAGGGCTTTAGTTTAAAGGTGGTGGGTAGAGGAGGTAGAGAGTAGAGACAGGGCTTTAGTTTAAAGGTGGTGGGTAGAGGAGGTAGAGAGTAGAGACAGGGCTTTAGTTTGAAGGTGGTAGGTAGAGGAGGTAGAGACAGGGCTTTAGTTTAAAGGTGGTGGATAGAGGAGGTAGAGAGTAGAGACAGGGCTTTAGTTTAAAGGTGGTGGGTAGAGGAGGTAGAGAGCAGAGACAGGGCTTTAGTTTAAAGGTGGTGGGTAGAGGAGGTAGAGACAGGACTTTAGTTTAAAGGTGGTGGGTCGAGGAGGTAGAGGAGGTAGAGACAGGGCTTTAGTTTAAAGGTGGTGGGTAGAGGAGGTAGAGAGCAGAAACAGGGCTTTAGATTAAAGGTGGTGGGTAGAGGAGGTAGAGACAGGGCTTTAGTTTAAAGGTGGTGGGTAGAGGAGGTAGAGACAGGGCTTTAGTTTAAAGGTGGTGGGTAGAGGAGGTAGAGACAGGGCTTTAGTTTAAAGGTGGTGGGTAGAGGAGGTAGAGACAGGGCTTTAGTTTAAAGGTGGTGGGTAGAGGAGGTAGAGACAGGAATTTAGTTTAAAGGTGGTGGATAGAGGAGGTAGAGACAGGGCTTTAGTTTATAGGTGGTGGGTAGAGGAGGTAGAGACAGGGCTTTAGTTTAAAGGTGGTGGGTAGATGAGCTAGAGACAGGGCTTTAGTTTAAAGGTGGTGGGTAGAGGAGGTAGAGACAGGGCTTTAGTTTAAAGGTGGTGGGTAGAGGAGGTAGAGAGCAGAGACAGGGCTTTAGTTTAAAGGTGGTGGATAGAGGAGGTAGAGACAGGGCTTTAGTTTATAGGTGGTGGGTAGAGGAGGTAGAGAGCAGAGACAGGGCTTTAGTTTAAAGGTGGTGGGTAGAGGAGGTAGAGACAGGGCTTTAGTTTAAAGGTGGTGGGTAGAGGAGGTAGAGACAGGGCTTTAGTTTAAAGGTGGTGGGTAGAGGAGGTAGAGAGCAGAGACAGGGCTTTAGTTTAAAGGTGGTGAGAAGAGGAGGTAGAAAGTAGAGACAGGGCTTTAGTTTAAAGGTGGTGGGTAGAGGAGGTAGAGACAGGGCTTTAGTTTAAAGGTGGTGGGTAGAGGAGGTAGAGACAGGGCTTTAGTTTAAAGGTGGTGGGTAGAGGAAGTAGAGAGTAGAGACAGGGCTTTAGTTTAAAGGTGGTGGGTAGAGGAGGTAGAGAGCAGAGACAGGGCTTTAGTTTAAAGGTGGTGGGTAGAGGAGGTAGAGACAGGACTTTAGTTTAAAGGTGGTGGGTCGAGGAGGTAGAGGAGGTAGAGACAGGGCTTTAGTTTAAAGGTGGTGGGTAGAGGAGGTAGAGACAGGGCTTTAGTTTAAAGGTGGTGGGTAGATGAGCTAGAGACAGGGCTTTAGTTTAAAGGTGGTGGGTAGAGGAGGTAGAGACAGGGCTTTAGTTTAAAGGTGGTGGGTAGAGGAGGTAGAGAGCAGAGACAGGGCTTTAGTTTAAAGGTGGTGGGTAGAGGAAGAGAGAGTAGAGACAGGGCTTTAGTTTATAGGTGGTGGGTAGAGGAGGTAGAGAGCAGAGACAGGGCTTTAGTTTAAAGGTGGTGGGTAGAGGAGGTAGAGACAGGGCTTTAGTTTAAAGGTGGTGGGTAGAGGAGAGTAGAGACAGGGCTTTAGTTTAAAGGTGGTGGGTAGAGGAAGTAGAGAGTAGAGACAGGGCTTTAGTTTAAAGGTGGTGGGTAGAGGAGGTAGAGAGCAGAGACAGGGCTTTAGTTTAAAGGTGGTGGGTAGAGGAGGTGAGAAGAGACAGGGCTTTAGTTTAAAGGTGGTGGGTAGAGGAGTAGAGAGTAGAGACAGGGCTTTAGTTTGAAGGTGGTGGGTAGAGGAGGTAGAGACAGGGCTTTAGTTTAAAGGTGGTGGGTAGAGAGTAGAGACAGGGCTAGTTTAAAGGTGGTGGGTAGAGGAGGTAGAGACAGGGCTTTAGTTTAAAGGTGGTGGTTAGAGGAGGTAGAGGGCAGAGACAGGGCTTAAGTTTAAAGGTGGTGGGTAGAGGAAGTAGAGAGTAGAGACAGGGCTTTAGTTTAAAGGGGGTGGGTAGAGGAGGTAGAGAGTAGAGACAGGGCTTTAGTTTGAAGGTGGTGGGTAGAGGAGGTAGAGACAGGACTTTAGTTTAAAGGTGGTGGTTAGAGGAGGTAGAGAGCAGAGACAGGGCTTAAGTTTAAAGGTGGTGGGTAGAGGAAGTAGAGAGTAGAGACAGGGCTTTAGTTTAAAGGTGGTGAGTAGAGGAGGTAGAGGAGGCAGAGACAGGGCTTTAGTTTAAAGGGGGTGGGTAGAGGAGGTGAGAGACAGGGCTTTAGTTTAAAGGTGGTGGGTAGAGGAGGTAGAGAGTAGAGACAGGGCTTTAGTTTAAAGGTGGTGGGTAGAGGAGGAGGTAGAGACAGGGCTTTAGTTTGAAAGGTGGTGGGTAGAGGAGGTAGAGAGCAGAGACAGGGCTTTAGTTTAAAGGTGGTGGGTAGAGGAGGTAGAGACAGGGCTTTAGTTTAAAGGTGGTGGGTAGAGGAGGTAGAGAGCAGAGACAGGGCTTTAGTTTAAAGGTGGTGGGTAGAGGAGGTAGAGACAGGACTTTAGTTTAAAGGTGGTGGGTCGAGGGGTAGAGGAGGTAGAGACAGGGCTTTAGTTTAAAGGTGGTGGGTAGAGGAGGTAGAGAGCAGAGACAGGGCTTTAGTTTAAAGGTGGTGGGTAGAGGAGGTAGAGAGCAGAGACAGGGCTTTAGTTTAAAGGTGGTGGGTAAAGGAGGTAGAGGAGGTAGAGACAGGGCTTTAGTTTAAAGGTGGTGGGTAGAGGAGGTAGAGACAGGGCTTTAGTTTAAAGGTGGTGGGTCGAGGTGGAGGTAGAGACAGGGCTTTAGTTTAAAGGTGGTGGGTAGAGGAAGTAGAGAGTAGAGACAGGGCTTTAGTTTAAAGGTGGTGGGTAGAGGAGGTAGAGGTAGAGACAGGGCTTTAGTTTGAAGGTGGTGGGTAGAGGAGGTAGAGAGTAGAGACAGGGCTTTAGTTTAAAGGTGGTGGTTAGAGGAGGTAGAGAGCAGAGACAGGGCTTAAGTTTAAAGGTGGTGGGTAGAGGAAGTAGAGAGTAGAGACAGGGCTTTAGTTTAAAGGTGGTGAGTAGAGGAGGTAAAGAGCAGAGACAGGGCTTTAGTTTAAAGGGGGTGGGTAGAGGAGGTCGAGAGCAGAGACAGGGCTTTAGTTTAAAGGTGGTGGGTAGAGGAGGTAGAGAGTAGAGACAGGGCTTTAGTTTAAAGGTGGTGGGTAGAGGAGGTAGAGAGTAGAGACAGGGCTTTAGTTTGAAGGTGGTGGGTAGAGGAGGTAGAGAGCAGAGACAGGGCTTTAGTTTAAAGGTGGTGGGTAGAGGAGATAGAGACAGGGCTTTAGTTTAAAGGTGGTGGGTAGAGGAGGTAGAGAGCAGAGACAGGGCTTTAGTTTAAAGGTGGTGGGTAGAGGAGGTAGAGACAGGACTTTAGTTTAAAGGTGGTGGGTCGAGGAGGTAGAGGAGGTAGAGACAGGGCTTTAGTTTAAAGGTGGTGGGTAGAGGAGGTAGAGAGCAGAGACAGGGCTTTAGTTTAAAGGTGGTGGGTAGAGGAGGTAGAGAGCAGAGACAGGGCTTTAGTTTAAAGGTGGTGGGTAAAGGAGGTAGAGGAGGTAGAGACAGGGCTTTAGTTTAAAGGTGGTGGGTAGAGGAGGTAGAGACGGGGCTTTAGTTTAAAGGTGGTGGGTCGAGGAGGTAGAGGAGGTAGAGACAGGGCTTTAGTTTAAAGGTGGTGGGTAGAGGAGGTAGAGAGTAGAGACAGGGCTTTAGTTTAAAGGTGGTGGGTAGAGGAGGTAGAGACAGGGCTTTAGTTTAAAGGTGGTGGGTAGAGGAGGTAGAGAGTAGAGACAGGGCTTTAGTTTAAAGGTGGTGGGTAGAGGAGGTAGAGAGCAGAGACAGGGCTTTAGTTTAAAGGTGGTGGGTAGAGGAGGTAGAGAGTAGAGACAGGGCTTTAGTTTAAAGGTGGTGGGTAGAGGAGGTAGAGAGTAGAGACAGGGCTTTAGTTTGAAGGTGGTGGGTAGAGGAGGTAGAGAGCAGAGACAGGGCTTTAGTTTAAAGGTGGTGGGTAGAGGAGGTAGAGAGCAGAGACAGGGCTTTAGTTTAAAGGTGGTGGGTAGAGGAGGTAGAGACAGGGCTTTAGTTTAAAGGTGGTGGGTCGAGGAGGTAGAGGAGGTAGAGACAGGGCTTTAGTTTAAAGGTGGTGGGTAGAGGAGGTAGAGAGCAGAGACAGGGCTTTAGTTTAAAGGTGGTGGGTAGAGGAGGTAGAGGAGGTAGAGACAGGGCTTTAGTTTAAAGGTGGTGGGTAGAGGAGGTAGAGACGGGGCTTTAGTTTAAAGGTGGTGGGTAGAGGAGGTAGAGACAGGGCTTTAGTTTAAAAGTGGTGGGTCGAGGAGGTGGAGAGCAGAGACAGGGCTTTAGTTTAAAGGTGGTGGGTAGAGGAGGTAGAGAGCAGAGACAGGGCTTTAGTTTAAAGGTGGTGGGTAGAGGAGGTAGAGGAGGTAGAGACAGGGCTTTAGTTTAAAGGTGGTGGGTAGAGGAGGTAGAGACGGGGCTTTAGTTTAAAGGTGGTGGGTAGAGGAGGTAGAGACAGGGCTTTAGTTTAAAAGTGGTGGGTCAGAGGAGGTAGAGAGCAGAGACAGGGCTTTAGTTTAAAGGTGGTGGGTAGAGGAGGTAGAGAGCAGAGACAGGGCTTTAGTTTAAAGGTGGTGGGTAGAGGAGGTAGAGGAGGTAGAGACAGGGCTTTAGTTTAAAGGTGGTGGGTAGAGGAGGTAGAGACGGGGCTTTAGTTTAAAGGTGGTGGGTAGAGGGAGAGAGTAGAGACAGGGCTTTAGTTTAAAGGTGGTGGGTAGAGGAGGTAGAGGAGGCAGAGACAGGGCTTTAGTTTAAAGGTGGTGGGTAGAGGAGGTGAGAGTAGAGACAGGGCTTTAGTTTAAAGGTGGTGGGTAGAGAGGGAGAGGTAGAGACAGGGCTTTAGTTTAAAGGTGGTGGGTAGAGGAGGTAGAGAGTAGAGACAGGGCTTTAGTTTAAAGGTGGTGGGTAGAGGAGGTAGAGAGCAGAGACAGGGCTTTAGTTTAAAGGTGGTGGGTAGAGGAGGTAGAGACAGGGCTTTAGTTTAAAGGTGGTGGGTAGAGGAGGTAGAGAGCAGAGACAGGGCTTTAGTTTAAAGGTGGTGGGTAGAGGAGGTAGAGACAGGGCTTTAGTTTAAAGGTGGTGGGTAGAGGAGGTAGAGACAGGGCTTTAGTTTAAAGGTGGTGGGTAGAGGAGGTAGAGAGCAGAGACAGGGCTTTAGTTTAAAGGTGGTGGGTAGAGGAGGTAGAGAGCAGAGACAGGGCTTTAGTTTAAAGGTGGTGGGTAAAGGAGGTAGAGACAGGGCTTTAGTTTAAAGGTGGTGGGTCGAGGAGGTAGTGGAGGTAGAGAGCAGAGACAGGGCTTTAGTTTAAAGGTGGTGGGTAGAGGAGGTAGAGACAGGGCTTTAGTTTAAAGGTGGTGGGTAGAGGAGGTAGAGACAGGGCTTTAGTTTAAAGGTGGTGGGTAGAGGAGGTAGAGAGTAGAGACAGGGCTTTAGTTTAAAGGTGGTGGGTAGAGGAGGTAGAGGAGGTAGAGACAGGGCTTTAGTTTAAAGGTGGTGGGTAGAGGAGGTAGAGACAGGGCTTTAGTTTAAAGGTGGTGGGTAGAGGAGGTAGAGAGCAGAGACAGGGCTTTAGTTTAAAGGTGGTGGGTAGAGGAGGTAGAGACAGGGCTTTAGTTTAAAGGTGGTGGGTAGAGGAGGTAGAGACAGGGCTTTAGTTTAAAGGTGGTGGGTAGAGGAGGTAGAGAGCAGAGACAGGGCTTTAGTTTAAAGGTGGTGGGTAGAGGAGGTAGAGACAGGGCTTTAGTTTAAAGGTGGTGGGTAGAGGAGGTAGAGAGCAGAGACAGGGTTTTAGTTTAAAGGTGGTGGGTAGAGGAGGTAGAGAGCAGAGACAGGGCTTAAGTTTAAAAGTGGTGGGTAGAGGAGGCAGAGAGCAGAGACAGGGCTTTAGTTTAAAGGTGGTGGGTAGAGGAGGTAGAGACAGGGCTTTAGTTTAAAGGTGGTGGGTAGAGAAGGTAGAGAGCAGAGACAGGGCTTTAGTTTAAAGGTGGTGGGTAGAGGAGGTAGAGCCAGGGCTTTAGTTTAAAGGTGGTGGGTAGAGGAGGTAGAGACAGGGCTTTAGTTTAAAGGTGGTGGATAGAGGAGGTAGAGAGCAGAGACAGGGCTTTAGTTTAAAGGTGGTGGGTAGAGGAGGTAGAGACAGGGCTTTAGTTCTTCAACCCAACATGACTGGGCCAGCGAGAGCTGTGGTAGAGGTGGAGGAGGGATGCCTTGGTTTACATAATGATCCCAGATACACATCCCAGGCTCAGCCCAAGCCAACACAGAGGGAGAGAAGCAATACCCCACCGCCTTTTTACTTTAAAAATAGACATTCCTTCTGGTTTTTCCTTACCTAATTAATGTTAAATAAATAAATAAAATTAACAAACTAAAAATAATTTATACTGTAGTGTTTGTGTTATAGCTAATCACAAAATACACCCACCAGAAGCCAAATGCATCTGCAACATGGCTCTCTTGATAAGGTTGACACGTTCTTGGCAGAGATATTTGACTTTTGAGGTGGAATGTGGCTAGAATTTTGTTTTGGCTTGAAGGTTGCTCAGAAAAGAGAGCTCAGTTCATTTATAATGTTATGCAATCAAATAATCAAAACGTGGTGGGGTACCGATGTGAGTTATTACATTTTTATTCAGCTTACATGTATTTTAGAAAATGTCTGGCATAATGACAGTGGATTATGCTTTCCTTGTCATTCTGCACTTAAACAACAAATAAATAGATGCTTCATTAACTTTCAATAACTGAATGAAGGTTGAAATTAAGAACAAATGAACGAATGAATGAATGAATAAATTAATGAATGAATGAATACGGTCAAAATTCAACTTACATTAAACAGAATGTGTGGGCATGATGCATTAACAAAAGTTGGTTGTTAAATTGAAATGGCTACCTGGCTAACAAAAAATTACCACACAAAAAAAATCACTATGAAACTTTAAAATACTGTCTCTAAGCTGACTTGATGAAGTAGTAGGCTAATACAAAATAATTCTAAAGAGATTACAATAAAACGTTTGATTTGTAATCCCCAGTAAAAACTGTGTGTGTGTGTGTGTAGGGCTTGGCTGAGGGACTTTTATTAGCCAGGGAAGTCCTGTAGAGACAGGGGGATGCTGGGTAGTTCTCATAGCATGGGTCACTGGCTGCTCTGCAGACTGGAATTAACACACAACAAGAAAACAAAGTCAACCTAATGCAAATTTTAATATCGCTAAATCCGCAAGGGGCCAATGACACGGCGGTTCCCGGGCAAGTGCAGCCAAGCGCACCCATCAGGGGGCCTGAGTGACCATTAACCTGAAACAATCAGATTCTTAACATGCCAATATTTTGACGTCCGCATGAAGATCTCACCGTAATCAGGTCACACACTCTCCAAACCCAAACGTAACATGCGTGTGTTATCTACAAAATTCACATGCTGACTGGACATTAAAAACAGAAACCTAAAGACATAAATATGCCATGTTGCCAAACAAACAGCAGTGGATATTTTTATGAGCTGTGGGTGTGTTGAAGTTTATCAATACAACCCAAAAATGCTAATTAAAAAAAAAAAAATCTGAGAAGGTCACTGAAATAGTCATAATAAGTCTCCTCTGGCCCTTTGTTTAAGAAGCTAGGCTCCTGGACGCTAATCCTTTACATATCCCATGTGAGGGTATATTTAAATAGGCCTCTCTCACTCTCCCCGTCTGTCATGTCAGCCTCTCCTTGGCAGGCCTCACAGCCCTCTCAACCATCACAGCCCTCTCAACCATCACACTCTTTAATGACCAGGCTGTAATCTTTTGTTTTAGAGACAAATAAATTATTGGTGTAGCAGCGAGCAGCGAACCGCAACTTATCATGATATCCGGATAGGGATACTAGACCACATCTAACCTTAGCAAAATTAGGCTGAGGTATTTTCTGTGGTATGCGTTTCTTTTTTCTTAAATGAAGCTATGTCAGTAAGCACTGCTCCTCTCCCCAGTTAGCGGCTTAGGCTTGTTTGTGTTTCCTAAATCCCCAGATAGAGAGACATCCATCACTGTGTGTGGGGGCTTGGCTAGCTCTCCAGCCGTTTTAAACACACATGTTCCTTCAAAGTACTGTATACTCACAGAGTAAACCAGTTAATCTGTGGCCCACTCACAACCCCTCCGACTGTATCCCCTACCACAACACAACCCCTCAGACTCTCTATCAACCAGAACACTACACAGGGATGGTCAGAAGATATAGAGCTAGCAGTGGAAGTGATCAAATCTTCTTTATTATAATTCTGTTTAAAACAAATATTGTCTAAAAGCTCAAATCAATTAACTGGTGTTTTTGTAAGGACATAAATTATGCAATTACCAACAACACAAATTGCAACAGAGAGATGAGAGTTTTGTTTTCTGGCGTAGGGATATTATCAGTATAAACCAACTGCAATATCTCAATCAATTTTAGGGCAAATAAATACCTGTATATCTTTGGTTAGGTTGTCATGTGATTAGTAAACTACACATTTTTAACGACGTAGCCGCGTCTCCGCTGTTTGCTGCCATAAAGTACCTGTTGGTTGTTATTCCTATTCCCTGGATGGATCTTAAATCTCCCTCTACACCCAGTCAACTTGCACCTTGTAGCTGGCTCACTGGAAGATTTGATTACACCTTTACTTTCCCGGGTTAGAGGTTAACTACTGGGAAGGAAATGCCCTCCGGCGTCCCGCTCAGTGACCACTAACGGGAGCGCCAACGTCCCTAAAAGGGAACCCAATTCTCAGCCGCAAAATAAAATCAAGGAAACCGCCTTTTTTCATCAGCAACCTCTCTCACATGTCCGAAGGCGGTTTCTCCCTAAATGTGAGAGAATTACCAACGGAAAGAAGAGGAGGAGGAGGAGGACGGGGTCGAGGGGAAGGAAGAAAGATTGTAAAATCGAAGCATTCTGCCTCTTTAAAAAGGTTTTGGCCTGAAGGTAGCATGGCCCTTTTGGCCGGGGCTTTAGCCACAGCACTACAAAGCCCATGCCATATAAAACTGTCCTAGTCATTAAGCCACTTCCTTGTGTAAGCATAGGTGACAATTTTATAGTCCCAGCACTTCAACAATCACAGGGACACAAACGGTTTTAATTACCATTGTTTTATATCCGGGGAACAAACACTCTAAATGAAGGTAGCTGGCTAGAAGCCTCCTCGCAGGGACCTTTGTTGATCGTCTAATGTTTTAACCTTATCTGTTATATATGATCACAACATAGATTTAAAAAGATTATTCAATATGATCACAACTTGGATTGCTTATCTAAGAATTACCAACTTCTTCCAAGTTGTGCATTTTGAAAAACAACGAAAAACTAAAGAATTAACTTGGGACCAGGTCTTTGCTCTCTCTGTCACTGATGCGAAAAATTACATTTGATTTGTTCATATTTCACATATATAAACCATGAGATATCTAAAATATGCATCTTTGTTATTATGTTTTAAAATATTTTCACTAATCTTTTTCCCCAAACTGGTCACAAAAACAAATAACTGTGAAGTTTTTAAAACACACACACACACACACACACACACACAGAATAATACAAACTTTCTATACATTTCTTATGATGAATGAATCAAGGCATGCAAACTACTCAGAATGCATAATGAATTGTATACATCATATGTCAAATGAATTAGCATGTGGGACTCAGACAGAGGGGCATGGGAGTCTCTGCTAATTGGCAGCGAGGCTTCATGCATAATTATGGGCCAAGCGGCTTCCTTCGCCGCGCTTCTATGCCAGTAGCTGTATATAACGAGGAGCGCGCGGGAAACAAAGGGCATGGTGGTGGCTGTCCGGGGGAGTTGAGGGGAGGGTACAGCTCATCTCGACAGCAGCTCATCAAGAACAAGATCAACCCTGCGACTGTCGTCATTATCCTCCAAAAATCTTTTTTTTTTTTTTCATTATTGTTTATTTGACTGTGCAAATTCCCATTACTGCTGTGGTTCGTTCAACTATATTGTTTTACTAATGAAATGTTTCTTATTAAAAGGACATTGTCAATTGTTAACATAAAATGTGGTTTAGTTTCAAACGTCCTATTAAAAATCAATAAAACATTTTTAAAATGTATTTTTACTTAGATATCTTTCATGTTCAATAATAATAATAATGAATGACATAATATTTGAGATAAATCCGTGCTAAACAATATCTCGAGAGGGAGTTGAACCTACAATCTTCAATCTACTACTAAAACAATTCTTTATAGCTGTCAATAATAGGTTGTACTTTTTTGACTGCCCTGGATATAAAAAAAAAAAAAAAAGAATAATATTATAGGGACCAAATTAAAACGGAATTCAGGAGTGTATTATTCTGTCATTGCCATGAGGAACACTCGGATGCATATTGCTTCCAAAGAGCACAATTTTTACTCTTCATCATCTATATGAGTTCCTTCACTTCCAAACCCTCACCGTCTCTACAATCAATTAAGAAATATAATCTGGATATTATAAGAGTGAAGTGAGGATATTGCAACTTCAAATTGTATTTATTTATGAATAACTAATGTGTCAACAATATACATGTCTTTCCTCATATAGGGGATAATTGTGATTAAATAAATTTCTTTAAAAAATAATACAAATACAAAACTTGATTGCGTAACTGCTTGACGCAATCGGTCAGTAGCCAGAGAATAAGCTTCCTTGTTTGTAGGTAATGTGGATAGTACCTGAGCAGACAGATGCAGACGCGGCAGCCGGAGGTGAGTCTGCAGAAGCCAAACCTCTGCTTGCTCTCGATGTCCGTCAGCACAAAGGTAAAGTTCTGACCCACCTGACTCTGGGAAACCCTGAGAACAGTCACCGCACGCACGCACGCACGCACGGGACAGAGACAACACGCCATTAACACAACCAATTACCACGTGACATATACTACAGTATTACCACACCGTCACCATTACCACAGAAGAGGAGAAGAATGACAAACTTATTAGGACATATTATTCTAATGATATTTATACACAAGAGCCAAGCAATAGCGACTTGGTGAATAGCGATATTCAGGGAACGTTGTACACCATGACACTTTACTTTTTCAATATGTTAATCCTTTACAGACCTACTAGATCTGTAACTTTTCTATATGATCCTGGCTACAGTCCCTGACTGTTGAGTATATGTGAGTTGGGTATGTGTCTTTCTCATGTAGTTCCATCACTAGATGGCAGCAGTTAAGCTTATGTGTCCTCCTAGCTATACAACGGCACTTTTCACCTCATTCTCCAGGCTGCAAATTAAGAGCAGAATCCTCTAAAGATAGACGTTTCCAAATCAGACTGGTACCAAGCCTAGAGATATAGTTATTCATCAGACTGGTACCAAGCCTAGAGATATAGTTATTCATCAGACTGGTACCAAGCCTAGAGATATAGTTATTCATCAGACTGGTACCAAGCCTAGAGATATAGTTATTCAGACTGGTACCAAGCCTAGAGATATAGTTATTCAGACTGGTACCAAGCCTAGAGATATAGTTATTCATCAGACTGGTACCAAGCCTAGAGATATAGTTATTCATCAGACTGGTACCAAGCCTAGAGATATAGTTATTTCAGACTGGTACCAAGCCTAGAGATATAGTTATTCATCAGACTGGTACCAAGCCTAGAGATATAGTTATTCAGACTGGTACCAAGCCTAGAGATATAGTTATTCAGACTGGTACCAAGCCTAGAGATATAGTTATTCAGACTGGTACCAAGCCTAGAGATATAGTTATCATCAGACTGGTACCAAGCCTAGAGATATAGTTATATCAGACTGGTACCAAGCCTAGAGATATAGTTATTCAGACTGGTACCAAGCCTAGAGATATAGTTATTCAGACTGGTACCAAGCCTAGAGATATAGTTATTCAGACTGGTACCAAGCCTAGAGATATAGTTATTCATCAGACTGGTACCAAGCCTAGAGATATAGTTATTCAGACTGGTACCAAGCCTAGAGATATAGTTATTCATCAGACTGGTACCAAGCCTAGAGATATAGTTATTCAGACTGGTACCAAGCCTAGAGATATAGTTATTCAGACTGGTACCAAGCCTAGAGATATAGTTATTCAGACTGGTACCAAGCCTAGAGATATAGTTATTCAGACTGGTACCAAGCCTAGAGATATAGTTATTCATCAGACTGGTACCAAGCCTAGAGATATAGTTATTCATCAGACTGGTACCAAGCCTAGAGATATAGTTATTCAGACTGGTACCAAGCCTAGAGATATAGTTATTCAGACTGGTACCAAGCCTAGAGATATAGTTATTCAGACTGGTACCAAGCCTAGAGATATAGTTATTCATCAGACTGGTACCAAGCCTAGAGATATAGTTATTCATCAGACTGGTACCAAGCCTAGAGATATAGTTATTCAGACTGGTACCAAGCCTAGAGATATAGTTATTCAGACTGGTACCAAGCCTAGAGATATAGTTATACATCAGACTGGTACCAAGCCTAGAGATATAGTTATACATCAGACTGGTACCAAGTCTAGAGATATAGTTATTCAGACTGGTACCAAGTCTAGAGATATAGTTATTCATCAGACTGGTACCAAGCCTAGAGATATAATTATTCAGACTGGTACCAAGCCTAGAGATATAGTTATTCATCAGACTGGTACCAAGTCTAGAGATACAGTGGGGGAAAAAAGTATTTAGTCAGCCACCAATTGTGCAAGTTCTCCCACTTAACAAGATGAGAGAGGCCTGTAATTTTCATGATAGGTACATGTCAACTATGACAGACAAAATGAGGAAAGAAAATCCAGAAAATCACATTGTAGGATTTTTAATGAATTTATTTGCAAATTATGGTGGAAAATAAGTATTTGGTCAATAACAAAAGTTTCTCAATACTTTGTTATATACCCTTTGTTGGCAATGACACAGGTAAAACGTTTTCTGTAAGTCTTCACAAGGTTTTCACACACTGTTGCTGGTATTTTGGCCCATTCCTCCATGCAGATCTCCTCTAGAGCAGTGATGTTTTGGGGCTGTCGCTGGGCAACACAGACTTTCAACTCCCTCCAAAGATTTTCTATGGGGTTGAGATCTGGAGACTGGCTAGGCCACTCCAGGACCTTGAAATGCTTCTTACGAAGCCACTCCTTCGTTGCCCGGGCGGTGTGTTTGGGATCATTGTCATGCTGAAAGACCCAGCCACGTTTCATCTTCAATGCCCTTGCTGATGGAAGGAGGTTTTCACTCAAAATCTCACGATACATGGCCCCATTCATTCTTTCCTTTACACGGATCAGTCGTCCTGGTCCCTTTGCAGAAAAACAGCCCCAAAGCATGATGTTTCCACCCCCATGCTTCACAGTAGGTATGGTGTTCTTTGGATGCAACTCAGCATTCTTTGTCCTCCAAACACGACGAGTTGAGTTTTTACCAAAAAGTTATATTTTGGTTTCATCTGACCATATGACATTCTCCCAATCCTCTTCTGGATCATCCAAATGCACTCTAGCAAACTTCAGACGGGCCTGGACATGTACTGGCTTAAGCAGGGGGGACACGTCTGGCACTGCAGGATTTGAGTCCCTGGCGGCGTAGTGTGTTACTGATGGTAGGCTTTGTTACTTTGGTCCCAGCTCTCTGCAGGTCATTCACTAGGTCCCCCGTGTGGTTCTGGGATTTTTGCTCACTGTTCTTGTGATCATTTTGACCCCACGGGGTGAGATCTTGCGTGGAGCCCCAGATCGAGGGAGATTATCAGTGGTCTTGTATGTCTTCCATTTCCTAATAATTGCTCCCACAGTTGATTTCTTCAAACCAAGCTGCTTACCTATTGCAGATTCAGTCTTCCCAGCCTGGTGCAGGTCTACAATTGTGTTTCTGGTGTCCTTTGACAGCTCTTTCGTCTTGGCCATAGTGGAGTTTGGAGTGTGACTGTTTGAGGTTGTGGACAGGTGTCTTTTATACTGATAACAAGTTCAAACAGGTGCCATTAATACAGGTAACGAGTGGAGGACAGAGGAGCCTCTTAAAGAAGAAGCTACAGGTCTGTGAGAGCCAGAAATCTTGCTTGTTTGTAGGTGACCAAATACTTATTTTCCACCATAATTTGCAAATAAATTAATTTAAAATCCTACAATGTGATTTTCTGGATTTTTTTTTCTCAATTTGTCTGTCATAGTTGACGTGTACCTATGATGAAAATTACAGGCCTCTCTCATCTTTTTAAGTGGGAGAACTTGCACAATTGGTGGCTGACTAAATACTTTTTCCCCCCACTGTAGTTATTCAGTCAACAATAAACGCATGATACAGACATACACATTTACGCACATAGACACACATGCATGCAAAAGCACACTTACTCAGGTGAACAAGCTCTCGCATACACGCACAATGGCATACCCACATTGTGGTGGGAGTGAGATCCAATGGCCTGGCCTGGGTTAGGCAGGGATCACAGAGCATGGAGCAAAGAGCAGGAAGCAGGGAGCACAGAGCAGGGAGCACAGAGCAGGGAGCACAGAGCAGGGAGCACGGAGCACCGAGCAGGGAGCACCGAGCAGGGAGCACCGAGCAGGGAGCACAGAGCAGGGAGCACAGAGAAGGGAGCACCGAGCAGGAAGCACAGAGCAGGGAGCAGGGAGCACAGAGCAGGGAGCACAGAGCAGGGAGCACAGAGCACAGAGCACGGAGCACCGAGCAGGGAGCACCGAGCACCGAGCAGGGAGCACAGAGCAGGTAGCACAGAGCAGGGAGCCCCGAGCAGGGAGCACAGAGCACAGGGCACAGAGCAGGGAGAACAGAGCAGGGAGAACAGAACAGGGAGAACAGAACAGGGATCACAGAGCAGGGAGCATGGAGCACAGAGCAGGGAGCACGGAGCACAGAGCAGAGGGAACAGAGCAGGGAGCACAGAGCAGGGTGCACAGAGCAGGGAACACAGAGCAGGGAGCACAGAGCAGGGAGCACAGAGCAGGGAGCACAGAGCAGGGAGCACAGAGCAGGGAGCAGGGAGCACAGAGCAGGGAGCACAGAGCAGGGAGCAGGGAGCACAGAGCAGGGAGCAGGGAGCAGGGAGCAGACTGGCTTGGTGTTTAGGAGACTTAGAGAGGAGTTAACAGCAGACTCCCCTGTAGCTGAGCTCTATTGTGTGACACACACACACAGAACTCTCCTGTTACAAATAAATATTATTGTGTGTGTGTGTGTGTGTGTGTGTGTGTGTGTGTGTGTGTGTGTGTGTGTGTGTGTGTGTGTGTGTGTGTGTGTGAGTGAATGTGGGCAGAGTACAGGACTTAACAAGGGAACGGGGGAAAGAATCCTACCTCTCCACATCGAAGGGGAAGCAGAACTTGGGCACCGTCTGGAGAACCTCCTGAGAACACAACCATTAGAAAACATTTAGTTAACATTAACACAACGCAAACACAATACTAACACAACGTAAACACAACGTTAACACACCACTAACACAACACTAACACAACGTAAACACAACACTAACACAACGTAAACACAACACTAACCCAACACTAACACAACGTAAACACAACACTAACACAACGTAAACACAACGTAAACACAACACTAACATAATTTTTTTTGTTGTCATTTAGCAGACACTCTTATCCAGAGCGACTTACAGTTTCAGTGAGTGCATACATTTTTCATACCTACAATGTAAACACAACACAAACACAAAACTAACACAACTCAAACACATACAACATTAAAATAACTTTCATTGATAAGCCATTTAAAACTATTAAAAATGCAATGTATTAATAATAAGAACACTACTTATATATAGATTATTAATTATTATTAATTAATGTATTTTCGTTCATACACAACCCTGTAAGTTTAGCCTAATCAAACATAAGACTTAATCAATCAAATTACTTGTTGAACATGGATTCATTAAAAGTCTTATAGTGATAAAATTATCTAATTAAATAATTTAATCTGGCTAAATAACCTACATACAACATTACATAAAATCGTCAGAGCTGATGAGTGTCGCAGTTGAGAGAATCAGGGCTAAAACGTTTTCTATTCTATAGGTCCAGACCCACAGCTTAAATAATTAGCTACGATAACCTAAATCAATTATCAGGGGTGATGATGGCGGAGGGAGGGATGGAAGGAGAGAGGGATGGGGGGGATAGAGGGATGGAAGGAGAGAAGAGAGAGACCTAGGTGGTGGCAGATTGCTGTGACAATGGGCTAAGCAGCTCTGGGGGTACAGAACAGGCAGGGAGGAGGGGGTTCTACAGCATTAAGGCTTTACCTCCCAACACCTCCCCTGTGGGATGGGGGGGACAAGTACATGGGGGACTGGGGGGGGGGGACCTGCCCTTCAGCCCCACACCAGTGGCATATGGATTTAGACAAGGAGCAGAGCTGAGCACCATATGGGACGTCTGTCTGTCTGAGGGGTGAGTCTGTCTGTCTGTCTGTCCGTCTGCCTGTCTGTTTTATCTGTCTAAGGGCGGTGAGCCTGTCTGTGTGCCTGTCTGTCTGAAGGTGGTGAGTCTGCCTGTGTGCCTGTCTGTCTGAAGGTGGTGAGCCTGTCTGTGTGCCTGTCTGTCTGAAGGTGGTGAGTCTGTCTGTCTGTCTGAAGGTGGTGAGCCTGTCTGTGTGCCTGTCTGTCTGAAGGTGGTGAGCCTGTCTGTGTGCCTGTCTGTCTGAAGGTGGTGAGCCTGTCTGTGTGCCTGTCTGTCTGAAGGTGGTGAGTCTGTCTGTGAGCCTGTCTGTCTGAAGGTGGTGAGCCTGTCTGTGTGCCTGTCTGTCTGAAGGTGGTGAGTCTGTCTGTCTGTCTGTCTGAAGGTGGTGAGCCTGTCTGTGTGCCTGTCTGTCTGAAGGTGGTGAGCCTGTCTGTGTGCCTGTCTGTCTGAAGGTGGTGAGCCTGTCTGTGTGCCTGTCTGTCTGAAGGTGGTGAGTCTGTCTGTCTGTCTGAAGGTGGTGAGCCTGTCTGTGTGCCTGTCTGTCTGAAGGTGGTGAGTCTGCCTGTCTGAGGGTTGTGAGCCCGTCCGTCCGTCTGTCTGCCTGTGGGTTGTGAGCCCGTCCGTCCGTCCGTCTGTCTGTCTACTATTATTAACCACCTTGTAGAGCCTAGCTTATCTTACATATGGCACTCACACACTCCACAAATAAAAACATATGGGTTGCCAGATTCTGGAACTGTCATTGTCCCGCCCATTTGTGTTGACAGGAAGTGTGTGAGTTTGAGTGACAGTCCCTGAGCCAAGGACACCAACAAGATCACAGATACAACAAAACGAGAGTAAGCAGTGTGTGTGTGTGTGTGTGTGTGTGTGTGTGTGTGTGTGTGCGTTTTTCACAGAGAAGTGAGGACATTTTACCGGTCCTCACTTGTAAAAAGGCTATTTTAGGCTTAGGGGTTAGGTTTAGGGATAATAGGACTTTGAATGGAATCAATTGTTGGTCCCCAAAAAGTCCTCACAAGTATAGTAAGACATAGCTGTGTGTGTGTGTGTGCGTACAAACAAATAGATGGATCTATTTCACTCAAGATCACACAAACTCAGCAGGAGCAAATGTACACAACATTCCAACACCAACCCTCTTTTCTTCCGGAAGGGTTACAAATGACAAGCATCTCTCTCTCCCTTCCTTCCCCAACAAGCAGCTATCTGTCTGTCTCCGTCTCTGTCTGAGTGTCTGTCTGTGTCTCTCTCACTTCCCCTCACCCTCTCCTCCCCCTCCCTCTCTCCCCCCCTCTATCCCTCTCTAACCCTCCCCCTCACTCCATCCCTCTCTCCCTCTCTCCCTCTCACTCCCTCCCGCCCCCTCTCTCACCCTCCCCCCCTCCCTCTCGCCTCCCTCCCCCTCCCCCCCACCTTCTCACCCTACCCCCCCTCTCTCCCTCCCCCTCCCTCCCTCTCCCTCCTCTCTCCCCCTCCCTCCCTCCCTCCCTCTCCCCCCCTCCCTCCCCACCCCTCACTCCCTCTCCACCCCCTCCCTCCCGCTC